>NW_016160717.1:48143-60312 GCF_001687245.7 Rhagoletis zephyria | reverse complement strand
CTACCTAGGTCATAATATATCTGTGTGCAAAATTTCATGCAGATCCGTTTAGTCGTGTCCGCGTATTAATTTATTTAAATTTTTTTAACAGGTGGCAACTCCTCCAAAAGATTAGCCTACTTTTTACTGTAGGTCATAAGCTATCTGCTTGCAAAATTTCATGCAAATCCATTCAGTCGCTTCCGCGTATTAATTTAATGAAACTTTTTTAACAGGTGGCAACTCTTAAGAAAATTAGCCTATTTTCCACTGTAGATCATAAGATATCCGTGTGCAAATTTTCATGCAAATCTATTCAGTCGTTCCCGCAAAAAAAAAAAGCCTATTAACCAATCTGGCCCATAAGCTATCTGCGTACAAAATTTCATGCAAATCCGTTCAGTCGTTTCTGCGTGATGATTTCCCTAACATCCAAACATACAAACTTTCACATTTATAATATTAGTAAGATAAGATTTATAATATTAGTAAGATTATTGGTTTTTTCTGTTCTGCATTGTTAAATACATATAAGTACATATTGGTAAATCACAGCCTTGCTGTTCTTGGCTAAGTATAGCGCCACACCCTATTTTTGAAGCATCAACTTTAATTATAAATTGTTTGCTAAAATCTGGATATTGTTGTAATGCATGGAAAGCTTCATCACATGTTTCATCCCAAGCGAATTCTACTCTTTTTCTGCTTAATTTGTTTAAAGGTGCTGCCAGAGTTGCAAAACTAGGTATAAACTTTCTGTAATAGTTTGCAAATGCGACAAAACGTCGTACTGCATCTTTGTCTGTAGGTTTAGTATATTTTTTAATTGCAACTAATTTTGAATCGTCTGGCAGCGGACCTTGTGCCGAACATTTGTGCCCTAAAAACGTTACTTCGGGCATAAGAAAATTGCATTTTTTGGGGTTTAGTTTTAAGTTGAAATTTCGACAAGTTTCGAAAACCTTCGCTAAATTTTTAATGTGATGTGATTCGCTTCAGCCTATGACAATAATGTCATCTACGTATAAAAATGCTACGTTAGGTGGAATACTAGAAAAAGCTATACTCATCATTCGTGAGAATGAGTTGGGAGCTATACTTAAACCGAATGGCAATACTTTCCATCGATATGCTCCACGGTCTGTGCTAAAAGAAGTTATATCACGTGAATCCTCATGTAACGGGATTTGGTGAAATCCAGAAAAAAGATCTAAAGTAGAAAAATATTTAGCTCTGCCAAGATTGTCTAAAATATCGTCAACTCGTGCGAGAGGAAATTTATCCGCAATAAGTTTTTTGTTGACTGCGCGGAAATCAACGCACATACGATATGCTTTTTGACCATTAGTAGACTTTTTAGGAACCAAAATTAGAGGACTATTGTAATTGGAATAACTTCCTTCAATTAAATCGTTATCTAGTAATTTATTAACTTGACGAGTTATCTCTTCACGTTGGGAATATGGTAGACGATAATTTTTTACATATACCGGATCAGTGTCAGTCAACCTAAGTTTCTGTTCATAAAAATTGTTTAATGCCATTTTGTCATTGTCAAGAGCGAAAATGTCGGCATATTTGATGCAAAGGTACTTGACCTTTTTGCTATTAGCTTCTGTGGAGAATTGGTTTTTCAAAAGTTTTTCAGTCTGAATGTTTACATTCTTTACATGTTTCACATCATCTGTGGTATTTATGATTTTGACTATTGGGTTGCTCGTACTAACGATGCATCTTGCCGTGAATACACCGTTATCAATTTCTTGTGAATCCACAAAAAGTGGTTCTGGGGAACTTCCTTAATTAAAAAGACGAAAAACTTCGCATCTGGGTGGAATTACGCAGGTATCGCTTTCGGTTCCGTGAAGAATCGGAATCGCGAGAAGGAAATGCAATTGCTTGCATAGCTGATAACGCATTTATTTACTTTCAAAAAGTCTTTACCCAATATACCGTCTGCAGGGATGTTGAAATCGTCATTAACCACATGTAACGTATGTTTTGTAAAACAGTCCGAAAAAGTCAAATTCGTCGTAATTTTACCTAGAGTTGAAACGGTGTTTGAAGTGACGCCCGTAATGTTAATTATATCGTTCGTATTTATAGAAAAATGTTTATCAATGCTAGAAATTTTTATTAAAGAAATGTCGGCTTGCGTGTCGACTAAAAACGTACAAAATTTTTTTGAACCATTAATTCGCAATTCAATAAAATCAGAGTAATTTAGATTTAGACAGTATATGCCTTTTGTTGAAAAAGAAGTATTTAGTTGTCCATTTCTTCCGCCCACAGTGTTCGCTCCTGAGGGGCGTGGGCGTTTAAAGCGCGCACATTAGCATCACTGCGTGAATTTGAACGTCTATTACTGTTATTGTTTCGATTGTTGTTGTTTGATGACCGATTACTATTATTGTTGAAATTGTTACCGTTATGCCTTGAACCGTTATTGCTGTACCTACTGTTATTAGCGTTATTATTGTACCTATTGAAATTTGAGTTGTTTTGTCTGAAATTGTTATTGTTGTACCTATTAAAATTGTGCCCTCTGAAACTACCTCTAAAGCTATTTGGCCTATTTACTCGGGATCGAAACGCTAACACTTGAGGCTCTTTCACTTGATTATTTTGTTCGACTATCATTTTTGCCACTACTTCTTTTGAATCACTGAAGGTAGTTGACGATAAAATTGATTTGACCAAATCCGACCGAGTATTAAGTCTACAAACGTTAACTGTTTGCTCGACTGCCATTTCATGGGCCTTCGATTGTGTCATACCTTCAATGATCAAAGAACGCTCTAATGCGTCCGAAAGCCCCTCGACACGCTTAGCAAATTCCGTATAATTGTTACTTGTGACATGTAAAGATGCAATTTTCCCAGCTACAACTTTCGAGTTGTCTGGTTTTATTCTGTTTCTCAACGCATCTTTTATTTGTCTAACAGAGTTAACTTCGGTTGGAATTGCTTCACGTGCTTTGCCTTCGAGCTTCGATTTCAAAAATGATATAAAAGTTGTATTTAAATTTTCGTGTGCAAAATCTTCAATTAAATTAATTTTATCGATAAACGGTTCAAGTGCTAGCGGATCGCCGTTGTAATTTTCCCTAATTATTGAGGCACAAAGACTAATAAAGGATTTTTTCTGTTCAGTGGTAGCCATGTCTAGAAATTCTTGAAAACATGTAGAAATATTTGGTGAACTGCTAGCTGTTGACGGCTCGTCGGATACTGTTAGCAGATCTTTAAAGGATGGAAGTGAAGTACTTCTTTTAAGACTGAATTGTACCGAAGCTTCTGACTTGGCGTCACTAAATTCTTCTTCTGACTCAGAGTCAGCTAAGTCTGATTGGCAAATTAGCGATAAGCTATCAGGTGGAATCCTAACGCGACAATTCAGTTTATTAAAGCACTTTGCTAACTGTACCTTGCAACGGGCTAATTTACCCTGCACTTCCTTGTGATCACGGGTATGAGCCGAACTATTGCCAATAACTAGCAGTAAAATATTATTGTAGGCTGTAATGAGCGAATATTTGTATTCGTTTGATTTTTTCGCATTCGAAGATAACGGTATATTTTGTACAATTCGCTTAGTAATTTTATCAAAATCTGCTTTATATGCTTTAAATTGTTTGTCGAATTCGCTCATAACCGGCTAATCTCAAAGAAGTGGAGGCCTAAACTTACGCAACAAGCTATCACTCACCATGTTCAAATAAAAATATTTAAAAAAATCGAACTGTTAAAAAATACTTATGTTTTTTTCATTAGGTCATCAACTGAAAATTTGCATGCAAAAATAGGGTTGTTTTCATGCAGTGAGAATATAGGGTTATATTCACATGCAAGGCAAAAGAGCTTAAGTTTTTTTTTTTAAATGTTATAATGCATATATCTATGGAAAAGTTTTAATTTTGGTTATATAAAAATGTATTGTCACAAGTACATAGGAATATGGTATAAATGTCGGTTATATTGACAATGTATTTAAATTTCGATTACTTTAGTAAATCGTATTTTGGCAAAAGTAGGAAAAAAAAACTTTGTAATTCAATGAGTCACTCACGTCACTTAGAATCTAACGGTATTTAAATTTACGTCACTTAAATCTAATTATGAAAATGTATGAAAAATGTATATAAAAATGAATTAATTAGTTGTATGAAAAAAAAGTCACTTATAGTCTAATATGAATTTTGAAAAAGAATTATAGTGGTTGAATCACTTACTTCAAATTATTATTGATTGAAAATCTGAATTTCAGAGGTCATTTGAGTTAATGATAGTTTAAAAGTAGAATCGAGCCGCAAATTTAGCTTTAGCTTTTAGTAAATTCGCGTTTTTTTTTTAACGAGGCCGCTTAACGTTAGCGTTTTTTTTGTTTTTTTTTTTTATTTTATGTATGAGCAAAAAAACCCTTTTCAAAATTCATTTCACTAACTAGGTTTTTTTTTCGTTTGAAAACTATCTTAATTTTCCACATAGCAAATATTTTGCTTCATAGTTAAATTGAAGTAACTTTGTTTTGTATGTTTAATTTTTGTTCACAAATAAGAATTCATCAAGAAAAATGTTTCTTTTTATACGTTATTCCCTAGTTCTGAATACACGAGTGGAGCTAATTGTGTAGCGCAAAGAAATGTTTTTAATTTATAGAAATTTTAAATAATGTTTTAAATCACCTTTAATATTTAAAGTTAAATGTGGAGAAAAAAAAATTATATATATATGTATGGTTACTTAGGTCACCCGAACTGTCTGACTCCCTCGCCGCAGTCTGTACAAAAAGTTGCCCAATTAACTTCCCTCGCCGCAGTCTTATTGTTCGGTGTTTCCCGTTTCTCTATTGTTGCTGGTGTTGTGGTAATCCGTTATCGTGGGTTTGTGCGCATAACGGTTTATGGCGGTGCTGTACCGCTTATCTGGCGTCAGTCGCCGTTATATAAATGTGTATCAGTATGTGGTGCCGCTGCTGCTGTTGTTGGTGGCAGCAGGGCTTTCCGCTGTATCCCACGCAGTTGGTAACGCTGCAGCATGCCGTTTTACGCACCGTTACGTGCGGCGTTATGCGCGTTATTAGGTACTGCTGTCGTTGGTGGTGGCAGGGCTTCCCGTTATGTGCAAAAATGCAGGTGACAAAGAGGCAGCGTGGCGTTTTATGTGGCGCTATACGGGTGACGTTGTACAGCACCCCGTTATTGCCTACCGCAATAAAACTTTGTGCACCGACTTCAGCACCTTGCTGCACCAGAAGCACATCGGACACGCCTGCCGTCCAGGGTGTAAAAAAAACTTCTTCCTNCCGACTTCAGCACCTTGCCGCACCAGAAGCACATCGGACACGCCTGCCGTCCAGGGTGTAAAAAAAACTTCTTCCTCCTGGCCACGCTCACCGTCACGGTCGCCATGTCGCCGCTCCAACGCACACAACTCTTACCCGCTTAGGTGGTGTAGATCCGCGTGCTATATTCTGCACGGGTGCTCCGCTGGCCGCTGCTATGCCGGTACCGTCCAGATGGGTTTTAGCAAGGCATTTGCTAGAGTGCTTCGCAAATTTATTTTTTATTAGCCCCAAAGGCTCCTCGTTGGCCATAAATTATTCTTTATTAAATTGGCTTGAGTTAATTACACCCGCGGTAACTACTTGGCGCTTGAAACGAAATACAATGGTTTACTTTAAAAAATTAATTTACTTTATTCTTCGTCCGAGTTAGTGGAATGGTGGTTCGCGAATGAATCAATCAAATTCCAAAAAAAGACGCCTTAGCTCAAGTGAAAGAAAATAACTGTTTTTAGGTTGGCAGTAGTACCAACCAAGGCGTATTTAACAAGGTGGTGTTGGCCGTATATAAGTAAAAAATTACACTAACAAATTATACGCTGATGTCCATACTGTCATTGGTATGAATTACAACAAACACATCATTTTGACGTAATGGCCTCCGCGGCGAAAAACTCAGCTGTCGCCCCAACACCACCTTGTTTAATACACCTTGGTACCAACCTTATGACAGTGCTGAATAGCGCTGCCATATCTGTTGGCTTACCATTACACGTGAATTTAGTACTGACAAGCTGCATGAAACGGTTTTTGCCAATAACTTTTGGATGGTTTGAAAAATCAGTGGTTTGACTTGAAGGTATGTTTATTAAACAAAGAGCAATCAGCTGTTTGTTTCTCGGCATCTTTTACAGCTGACACTCCATCAGGGATGGAACTTTGAATTATAAAATTGTACCGAATTTACGGAATCTTTACCTAAAAGTAGATAGATGTACCTAAAAAGTAAATATGCATTTATATATAAGCTTAGTATCCAGCTCTTAAGAAAAGCAAAAACTCCATATAAAATGACGTACAAGAAATGGCTAAGAAATTTTCTTGAGTCAAATTTTCTTAAGGCAGTACGCAGTTCTTCAGAAATTTAGTACGCTTTCTACTACGGTTTTCTAAAGTTTTTTGTGAAAAAAGAGCACAAGGCAACCCAGGTTTGCAACAGAAATATATGCCCGTTCCATTATTTCTTGAGGAAAGAGTGAGGCAACAGACTGTGCGTTATCAAAAATGTCAAAATTCCTTGGGCACACACGCGAAATAATGGCAATTTTTTCTTGACCGTTTTTTTAAGAGCTGGATACTAAGCTATAAAGAAAAATAGGAGCTAACAATCGATGCCATATCAACTTTTTATTCACATTAAACAAATTTTGGGCTATGAAAAGAATCTCTTGGAGCAGCGCGAGACAAAACTATGTTGTAGAAAAGGTGAATCACTTTCCTGCTAGTTGTTCGATCTGACGTTTTAAAAAGAAATATTTTGCATCTATCTGGCGAAATCAACTACAGTTGCGTTACTTTGACCACCCTTCTATATCATTTGTATGCCTCTTCACAAAGGAGGGAAGCTATTACACCAGTTGCCTGCACCAGAAAATGCATTGAAATGTCAGTAAAAATAAGAACTGATTTCCTGAGAAGCTATTTGGCTAACTTCCAAATTTACCTATAATTGTGTGTTTTTACCGAATGTACTTTCAAACTAAATAAAGGTACGATTGTAACAACTTTTCCATCACTGTAGGTAATCAACAGCTGATTTCGTATCGCTAATTGGGCAGCTGACGTGTGTGTGAAAACCAAACTCAATACCGAAATCTAAAGCTTAATTCCCTCAGCTAATTGGGCTGTTTGAACATAGTCTTAAGCGATGAACCAATTAGAACAGATCTGACCGGTTGAGAAGCAGCCATTTGTAATAGCAATTGAGAAAAAAGTGTGTGACGTTTTTCTGTTTTGCTCCTTTCTTTATGTTATTTTGTCGGTGGTTTATTTCAGTGATTTTGAGGCGATTTTCAATAATTTATTTGTGCAAATGTAATTAAAATGAAGTGCGCGGTGATTGGGTGCAAATACACGTACAAAATAATACATTAATTAGCACAAACATGTGCTGCAAAATTGGTCGCATTTTTTTCTCTATGCTTCGTCTTCATATTCTTTGTTTACTTTTGAAACAAAATAACATGGCGCCGAAACTAAAAACGTCAGCCAGAAAATTACTTTTTTCTTTTGCTTCATCTTGTCAGATCTTGTGTAGTTGGATCATGGTCTTAAGCAGTAAATTTACAGCCCTATCCTGTTCCCCTCACAAAACTCACCACACTCACCATTGTGAGGTTTCTGACTATTGTTAGGTTATCCCTATGCAGGCGTAAATTCGAAAGCTCAAACGCTCACAATTGTCAGAAAATTTATGATGTACGAATGAGACCCTCACAAGTGAAAAACAGCCGATTTTTATTGAGCAATTGAATAATGCTTTGTTAATTTTCGTTCGCCTGAAGTGTCTGTGTTAATTTTTTTTTTAAACTAAAAGTATATTCATTAATGGCGGAGTTATTGTTTGTTTTTGCGGCAGTTTCGGAAGAGTTAGAGCAGGCATAGGATTTCATTTCTCTACAAACGTTTGCACCAAGTTGTGGTTCGCTAACTGTGTGAAGTACTGGAGCTACTCCTGCTTTATTTATTTTTAAATCCGTTTAGAAAATAAATAAAATCAGTAATTATTAAAAAAATAAACAAATAGCAAAAATATTTACATTTCCTGTTGTTCAGATCCATCTTTTGTATATATTTTATTTACGAAACAGCTGTTAGACAGTAAAAAGCTTTTCACCTCGTGTGGTAATTTTGTTGAGCTTGTTTCTTATGAGGTGTGGGCAAGAATAACCTCACAAAATAGACCTCATAATAAATCTCACACATTTTTGCTCACAACTCAGTTGTGAGGTTTTATTAGAATATGGCCGTTAATACGAAAAGCAGAAGCTGGCAACAGTGGATACTACTTCTAAATAAAAGTATCGATACCTGCATGGTATCGTTTCATCCCTAGTTATATTTGTAAATTCCGATCGTAGTTAAAAAAGTTCGACTTAACTCAAATTCAGTATGACGCTTTCTGTTACGTTAAGCAAATCGGATGTATCCTATTTAGAAAAATGCTGTGATTTCGCATTTACTTATGGAATAATTATATGCCAGGTAATTGAGTCGGGTGGTTCAGTTTATTTTTTGTGATACCGCATCTGGAGATGCACGTTAGTGATGGGTAATAGGGAATTTACATGATTCAACTTACACAGGCGATTGGTTGAATGAAAGTAGGCAGCTGACACGGTGCAAGGCACATTAACACAGGTAGAAGCATGATAAAAACATTACAAGGTAAATTCATTCTCTCAATTCGTCGGCCATGATTTTGGACTGACGTTTGCCAACATTTTAAAATCATATAAAATTGAAAATAAAAAAATTAAATTGTTCACAATTGTTGTTGTTTGAGATTGAAAATGAGAATGTGTGTGTGAGTTTGAGTTTTGATTTTAAAATTATATTGGTGGCAAACGTCAGCCTGCCTCTCAATGGTTTTCCCTTGTTATGTTTTTATCATGGGTAGAAGCCGAAATGACGTTGCTCTCATTAGAACCAAACCTTTAAACTTCAACTTGTTTTTCTTTTATTTCTTATATTTCGTTACGCTTTGAATGTCGTATCGTTTTTTTTTTTTCATGTTCGTTAATAACAAATTTTAATTAACATGTGAATTTGAGTAGTGTTGTGCGGTTTATACATAGTGTATGTGTAAAAATGCAACACCTGAAGCGTTGTTTTTTATGTGGTTTTAAATATGAAGCAGATACCACTAATTGTTTTTAACGTGCCTCAATGTCCTTCGCGTAAAGAGCGTTGCGAAAACAGCTTTGGGGCAGAACTGCAGCGAAATGCCTTGCTGTGCGTTAAACATTTTAAAGCAGCAGATTTCATAAATGCACCGGGAGGTACAGGAAAGGCACTTTTGATACCAAGTGCTGTTCCTATGACCCTTATGCCGGAAAGTCCCTTCTACTCATAAATTAAAAACAAAAAACAACATACAAATCATGATAAAAACATTAGAAGGTAAAACCATTCTCTCAATTCGTCGGCCATGATTTTTTTCTGACGTTTGCCAACATTTTAAAATCATATAAAATTGAAAATAAAAAAATTAAATTGTTCACAATTGTTGTTGTTTGAGATTGAAAATGAGAATGTGTGTGTGAGTTTGAGTTTTGATTTTAAAATTATATTGTTGGCAAACGTCAGACTGCCTCTCAATGATTTTACCTTGTAATGTTTTTATCATGATACAAATTAACAAATTTTAACTAAAGAAAAAAAAAATAAAAACAAAACTTCAAATTTACTCAAAAACGTCAACCAGCGAAATGTAATTTTTTATTTTTCCTTACACACGCTCATTTTTATTTTTACTCTCCCGAAAACTTTGACTTTTGTAGGTTTGATGTCAATTTGGCTTCTACCTGTGTTTATTGTACCATGGATGTCAGTGATTTTGACAGAATCAGGTGTTTTGGTGACGTCATAGTAGAGAAGACAGTAGTAGTGATGTGCTGAGTCAATACTTTTAAGTACCCAATACTGTCGATACTCGGTACAGAAACATTTAGGTTTCGAATAAAAGCGCACATAGGCCAAAAATATGGAAAAAACGCCTAACAAAACCCGCATGTAAGAGCCAATAGAGCTTTTTTACTGATTCAAATGAAAGATGTATATATGTCGGTTCGATGCCATAACACAGAGAAATCCTTACTTGTTTGAAGCATTTTTGTTCCAGCTGAATCGGACGATATCATTTTTGTAGGCCTGGGACAGATTCTGTAACCAGTTAACGACGATTTTCGAATCGGTATCGGTTTTGTCGACGTTTGATATCAAATATTTGTAAGTCAACAAGTGCGATATCGATCCGAAACTTGTCGCTAACTGGCTACAGAATATCACCCCTGAAAGGCTTCTTCATCCGTCAAAGTATTTTTCTTGAACCTTGGATCGACTAAGGTTAAAACTGATAAAGTAATATTTTTCTGTGGCGATAAGTTCAAGTGTTTTAGCCGATATAATATAAATTAGTAAAGAAAGTTTTTTCTAAACCTGAAATGCATATAATGGCGAGGATTTAATGTAAATAATCGGTATCGGATACCGAAAAGGAAGTATAGGGTACCGAAATCTTTTTCAAGTATTGGGTACCGAGTATTGGGGACAATTCAGCACATCACTAGTCGCCCTCATTCTCGCTGCTCTCAGTTGTCAACTCTACGATGACGTCACGCTAAAATTACTCTCACGAATTCTGCTGCAATCGGCGCAATCTTGTATTCTATCATTCTTGGGCAGCCGACCAAGGCGAATACATATAAGGTGATATCGATTCAACAAATACAACAATTACTTGTATTTTGTTTTTGCTTTTAGCGGGCGATTTTTCAGGCGATTTTTAGTTGAATGCAACGGTAGTAGTGCACTTTGGCGAAGGTAGGTCAAAATGGACGGAAAAAGTTCGAGAGTGGTATCAATCGACGCGTCTTAACGCCAATAATAACAATCCGAGACCGGAAATTACCATTTTAAATTAATTAAAGAGTTATTTGCAAAAAAACACTTGCACTTTCCGCACTACGTTTTGATGCATTTCACGCAAATTAATCGAATAAATGAACTTAATTTAACACGTATTTATTAGTTTTTATACATTTGTGAAGTTTTAAGTGTACACTTTCGCGAAATTCTGTATATAATAGCAATATTCCGATGGTGAAAATCCCCACAACAATTTTGTGTAGTTAATATAAATAACATGGAGGGAAACTAGTGTTGCCACTCTATTAAAAATAAAATGGAACTAAATTGCTGCAGCCACTGTATTAAAAAAGTTTTTGTACGTCCAACACCTTTCTGCGTAGGCGGCCTTCGGCCGCGCTTAGGTATTATAACCCTCACAACGTAGAATTCTCCTTTCTGTGTTGCCAAAGAAAAGGGGCAGAACACCTTTTGCAGAGAACACCTTTCTGCGTAGGCGGCCTTCGGCCGCGCTTAGGGATTATAACCCTCACAACATAGAATTCTCCTTTCTGCGTGCGAAGAAAAGGAACAGAAATCCCCTTTGCACAAAAGTTTGGGTATTTTTAAAGTGGAAATACAAATTCTATTAATAGAGTGGCAGCACTAGTTTTCCTCCATCTTATTTATATTAACTACACAAGATTGTTGTGCGGATTTTCACCATCGGAATATTGCTATTAAATACAGAATTTCGCGAAAGTGTACACTTAAAACATCACAAATGTATAAAAACTAATAAATACGTGTTAAATTAAGTTCATTTATTCCATTCATTTGCGTGAAATTCATCAAAGCATAGTGCGGAAAGTGTAAGTGTTTTTTGCAAATAACTCTTTATTTAATTAAAAATGTTAATTTCCGGTCTCGGATTGTTATTATTGGCGTTAAGACGCGTCGATTGATACCACGCTCGAACTTTTTCCGTCCATTTTGACCTACCTTCGCCAAAGTGCACTACTACCGTTGCATTCAACTAAAAATCGCCTGAAAAATCGCCTCGTGTAAATTTCCTATAACTCAGCACTAGAGTTGTAGCCACGGCGAATTCATATAAGGTTGCAAAGACTGTGTTTATACACGGAAACTTTTGTCGACGCGATTTTACACATTACCTTTTGGGGGAAAATTTTAGTTTGGCATCCCCCGCGTACAAAAAAAAGGTGTGGATGGAAGGGGGGGAGGGGGGTTATAGGGGAAGTTCACCTGATTGCAAATA
>NW_016160717.1:47803-48118 GCF_001687245.7 Rhagoletis zephyria | reverse complement strand
TGTCAGTGATTTTGACAGAATCAGGTGTTTTGGTGACGTCATAGTAGAGAAGACAGTAGTAGTGATGTGCTGAGTCAATACTTTTAAGTACCCAATACTGTCGATACTCGGTACAGAAACATTTAGGTTTCGAATAAAAGCGCACATAGGCCAAAAATATGGAAAAAACGCCTAACAAAACCCGAATGTAAGAGCCAATAGAGCTTTTTTACTGATTCAAATGAAAGATGTATATATGTCGGTTCGATGCCATAACACAGAAAAATCCTTACTTGTTTGAAGCATTTTTGTTCCAGCTGAATCGGACGATATCAT
>NW_016160717.1:32642-47703 GCF_001687245.7 Rhagoletis zephyria | reverse complement strand
CAGCCGGCTGTCGTGGGAATGAGTCAGCATAGGCCGCCACGATACGATGCTTATCAGACCAGCGCTGACAATTGTTAGATCTGGCGAGCTGCAGTTNCGAAACAACAGCCCAACAGCCGGCTGTCGTGGGAATGAGTCAGCATAGGCCGCCACGATACGATGCTTATCAGACCAGCGCTGACAATTGTTAGATCTGGCGAGCTGCAGTTGCTGCCCATAATCCTGGTGTGTGCGTCGTCGTTCATTGTGCAGAATTTCGAATCATCTATCTGCTCAGCCAGATGTATTCCCCTACGATCATTTGACAGGCTTGAGCGCCAGAGATCGTGGTGCGCGTTAAAGTCACCTACTACCATACGGTTTTCACCTCTGAGTAGCGCACCTATTTCAGGGTGATATCCTGCCGGGCAGTGTCAGGGGGTATGTATACGTTAAATATTTCGAGCTCAACATCGCCTGACCGGATAGCAATACCCTGACATTATAGGATGGTATCCCCGCGGTCGATGTCTGCTTCAATGAGGCGATACTGCACGGTGTGGTGCGGGATGAACGCTAAACCTCCACCATTATCTCGCTCGCGATCTCGACGGTGTACTTTGTATCCGGCGCAATTCAACAGGGTTAAATTGCCGTGCAACTTCGTATCTTGGACCGCAGCTATTAATATTCCATGCCTTCCCATAAAGACAGTTATCTCCTCGATCTAGATCTGGAGTCCGTTACAGTTAAATTATAGCACCTTTGTGTGCCTTGAGAGACCGATTGTGATGTGTGCTGTTAAAGAAGTTGTGTTGCCTGCAGGCCTCCTGCTGTACGTGCTGCAAAAGGGGGTGCTGCCTTGTGGAGGTGGTTGGCGGCGTCGCGGGGGAGGGATAGCGACGGGGCAGCACAGCAGGGACCCACATAGTCACTCGTTCAATCTCGTGTGTTGCGAAGTCCTGAGCACGCCCTAAAGTGGCACCAGCCGAGGCAAGAGCTTCACTTAACTGATGTCACGTTACGGTACATTCTGGACTCGTAAACAGAGCAGATTGTCGGAGGGACTAGTTGTTGTTGTTGTTGTAGCGGCACTACTAAGCCCCGCCTGTTTCGGGTCAACTTTTAATCATTATCGTCAAGCTCAACTAACGGTAGGCCCAGGAAACGAGCTGTTTCGATGGGGTCGGACCAAAGGGAGTGAGGTGTTAGTTGAGTCGGATTGAGCTGGCATGTGAAGAGGTGGTTGGTGTCGTGGGGGGAGTCTCCACATGCCGGGCACTCATTTGGGATGTTTGGGTCGAGTCTGGACAGGTAGCTGTTTAGGCGGCTACAATATCCAGACCGTAACTGAGCCAGGGTAACGCGGGTCTCTCTAGGTAACTGAAGCTCCGTCTCTTCCACAGGTGGTGATTGGGCTCCGATAACGACATTCCTAGGCCGGGAGTCGAGGTAGGTGGAGACAGACTCCCTATGAATGTCGTTAATCGCTCGTCTGTACGTCATTGGGTCCAGTGGTTGGTCTGTGTAGGTCTGGACTGCGTCCTTGTACATGAATAGGTGCCCCCTGACGTGCCTGGGCGGAGGCTCCTCCTCCAGCAGTGGTCTGTTGGGGTGTTCACTTCTGTGACACCCCACAAGAAACTGCTTACAGAGCATCTTGTTGTGTTCCCTTACGGGGAGCACTTGGGCCTCACTGTGTAGGTGATGCTCAGGCGTCATCAGAAGGCACCCAGTCGCTGTCCGGAGTGCGGCGTTCTGACAAGTCTGTAGCTTCGTCCACTGCGTCCAACTAGTCCCCGGCGTCCAAACTGGCGCAGCATAATTTAGAACCGGCCGGCCAATTGCCTTGTATGTTGCCAACAACGTTTCTTTGTCTTTGCCCCAAGTGCTGCCGGCGAGCGACTTGAGGACCTTGTTGCGGCTCTGTACTTTGTTGACAACTGCGGTTGTGTGCGCGGAGAAAGAGAGCAGGCTATCAAAGGTAACCCCTAAAATTTTCGGGTTGTTCACCGTCGGTATTGGTGTGCCGTCGACGTGAATGCCTAATTCAAGCCTGACCTCCTTCGTCCAGGTGGTGAAGAGGGTCGCCGTTGATTTCGTTGGGGAGAGGGTTAGGCTCCTTGCAGTGAAGAAGCGAGAAAGGCTGGAGAGATAGCCGTTTACTTTTGAGCAGAGGTCATCAATTCCATTCCCAGACGCCAAAATCGAACAGTCATCAGCGTACGAGATCAGGGAAACTCCTTCAGGTGGCTGGGGGAGTTTCGAGATATAGAAGTTAAAAAGTAAGGGGGAGAGAACACCACCTTGTGGAACCCCTTGTTTTATTCTTCTAGGTTTCGAGGTTTGATCTCTGAAGATTACTGATGATTGCCGACCACTCATATAATTCGCCGACCATCGCTTCAGTCCCTGTGGGAGAGAGGAGGCCTCAATGTCTTCTAGCAGCGTGGAATGGCAGACGGTGTCAAACGCCTTTGACAAGTCCAGCGCTACTAGGACAGTTCTCTCACAGGGGCGGTTTCGATTTAGGCCGCGGGTTATCTGGGTGTTTATGGCGTTAAGTGCTGTTGTTGTGCTGTGCACTTTACGGAAGCCATGCTGATGTTTCGCTGGGGTTAGGTGGCAGGTGAAGTATGGGAGCAGCAGGGCCTCAAGTGTCTTCGCGACCGGGGAAAGGAGCGTTATCGGGCGATAAGAGTCTCCTCTGTTGGCGGGCTTCCCCGGTTTCAGCAGTGGGACCACTCTCCCTGATTTCCACACATCAGGAATGATGAGAGTGGTCATAGACAAATTGAGGACCTCCGTGAGGTATGCTACTCCCACAGGCCCCAAATGTTTCAACATCAGCATACAGATTCCGTCGGGTCCAATGGCTTTGGAGGCTTTCGCCTTCCCGATGGCCCCCTTCACTTCACCGCTGGTGAAAACAAGTGGTGCATCGTTTTTGGGCAGTTTGTGCAGCCTCCTGGTCACTCGACGTTTGGCCTTGTCTACCGAAGGATGCAGTGTGAATTGCCGACTGAAATAGTTCGCGCATTTCTTCGGGTCCGATGAGGCGTGACCTTCGAATGAAATTTCCACTCTGTCATCACGCTTCGTCGGGTTGGACAAGGACCTCACGGTTGACCAGAGCTTACTCACACCAGAGGTGAAGTTACAGGCCTTCAAGTGCTCTTCCCACTTTGTCCGCTTGTGTTGATTTACCAGTTGCCGAATCTCCAAATTAAGTTCCCTCAAGCGAGGGTCCCCGGGGTCGACCTGGCGTAGGTGGTCACGCTCATTTGCTAGTACAGCTGCTTCAGCCGGGAAATTTGGGCGGACTTCCGCGATGCGTCCGGACGGTATGAAGCGAGCTGCTGCGGCTGTGACTACCTTGCGGAACTGGCGTTCGCCAGCATGTACGTCTGTGGGTGTGGGGAGGGCGGCGAAGCTGCTCTCGGTAACTTCCGCGAAGCCGTTCCAATCAGCTTTGTTGAAGTTGGCGTAGGTTCGGTGATCCGCGGGAGCAAAGTCGGTGGGCTTATTGATCGACTAGTAGTTGCCGGCGGCGGTGTGTGGGTGCTATTGTGTTTGTTTGTGTTTCTATTGTGGTGTTGTGTTGGGGTGTGTTGATTGTGTGCTGCCCAGGCGGGTGGTGGTTTGCCGTGGAGGCGGTCCGGTTCGCACAGCATGGGGCCACGAACGACGTGGTCCATTGCCGGTGCGTACGCAGGCCCGAGCAGTTACGGAGGTGACTCCATCCGTCACAGGCATTGCACCTGACCGAGTCTACAAACGTTAACTGTTTGCTCGACTGCCATTTCATGAGCCTTAGACTGTGTCATACCTTCAATGATCAAAGAGCGCTCTAAAGCATCCGAAAGCTCCTCGACACGCTTAGCAAATTCCGTATAATTGTTGTTTATGACATGTAAAGATGCAATTTTCCCAGCTACAACTTTCGAGTTGTCTGGCTTTATTCTATTTCTCAACGCATCTTTTATTTGCCTAACTGACCTAACTTCTGTTGGAATTGCTTCACGTGCCTTGCCTTCAAGTTTCGATCTCAAAAATGATATAAAAGTCGTATTTAAGTTTTCATCTGCAAAATCTTCAGTTAAATTAATTTTGTCTATAAACGATTCAAGTGCTAGCGGATCTCCATTGTAATTTTCCCTAATGATTGAGGCACAAAGACTAATAAACGATTTTTTTCTGTTCAGGGGTAGCCATGTCTAAAAATTCTTGAAAAAATGTAGAAATATTTGGTGAACTGCTAGCTGTTGACGGCTCGTCGGATACTGTTAGCAGATCTTTAAAGGCTGGAAGTGAAGTACTTCTTTTAAGACTGAATTGTACCGAAGCTTCTGACTTGGCGTCACTAAATTCTTCTTCTGACTCAGAGTCAGCTAAGTCTGATTGGCAAATTAGCGATAAGCTATCAGGTGGAATCCTAACGCGACAATTCAGTTTATTAAAGCACTTTGCTAACTGTTCCTTGCAACGAGCTAATTTAACTTGGACTTCTTTGAGATTACAGGTATGGGCCGAACTATTACCAATAACTACACTCCTATTCTCCTTAAAGCTGCCACTTCACCAATATATTTTTATATTCTCCTTCACTTTACACTTTACTCGATGAGTTATAACGTTCTTTATGATTTTAATATTAACCAATTAATCACAATTTATTAAATAAAAACACCTTCAAAATCATGCGTCTGACTATGGTTGCATATGCAAATTAAATAGCGGAGTTGAGCTGTCAAACTCCAAAATATGCAAAAGAATGAGAGACAAAAGAAGATAAGATATAATCCAGTAAGCATTAAAAATATACAAAGGTGTTCTCTGCAAAAGGTGTCAGCTCCTTTTCTTCGTAAAACAGAAATAGAATTCTACTTTGTGAGGGTTATAATCCCTAAGTGCGGCCGAAGGCCGCCTACGCAGAAAGGTGTTCACTGCAAAAGGTGTTCAGCTCCTTTTCTTCGCAAAACAGAAAGAGAATTCTACTTTGCGAGGGTTATAATTCCTAAGTGCCACCGAAGGTCGCCTACGCAGAAAGATGTTCTCTGCAAAAGGTGTTCAGCTCCTTTTCTTCGCAAAACAGAAAGAGAATTCTACTTTGTGAGGGTTATAATCCCTAAGTGCGGCCGAATTCCGCCTACGCAGAAAGGTGTTCAGGCCCCCTTCTTTCGCCTGATAACCTTCCTGGGATAATTTCTTTTATTTAAAAACCCCACAGATTCTGTTAGTTGGGTTATATTCCACTTCAAACTGCTCAATTTCCCTCGTTAAATGCTGTTTTTCGCCCATTTTCAAACGGTTCCCTATTGGTCTGTGGGAGGCTACGAAGGGGGGGGGGGGGGACTTTTCGTAAAGGGGGGGCCGTCCCTCCACCCCACCCCAAAACGACCTGCAAATAACAACATTTCCCAAACGTAGTGAAGCCACAGTCAGCTCGGAAAGCAACGAAAACAATTTTTTTTGTTTTTGTCGCTATGCTCTTTGTCGCTTTCTTCGCTTTTCGCCTCACTATGTGCTGCTACATTGAAAAAAAAAGGTTTGTTTTTGTCGCTATTATCCGAAAATGTCTTGTCGCTCTCTTTGTAGCGTCTCTATGTTCTTTGCCTAACCGTTTGTTATTTGTCTTATAAAGCGTTCTCATTAAGCCATTAAAGGCCAAAATACAATAGCGCAGTGGCAGTGGCAGTTAAAGTTTTAAAAATCTGCTGTTACTGCTAATATTGGCAGTCACTGCCGCAGCAAACACAATACGGCGTTGGCAGTGACTGCTTTTTTTGCAGTGACATCAACAGAAGTTGGCTGCATTTCATTTATGTCAAATTCAATATGCGAAGTTTGCTGCGATTAAGGCAGTGGCATTGAATTTAGAATTTGGGCTAAACTGAGCAGTACTGCTAACTGCCACTGTTGTTGTTGTTGTTGTTGTAGCGCCTACAACAACCCCGCCCAGGACGGTTGGTATCTCAGTCGTTGCCAAGTTCCACTAACGGCAGCCCTAGGAAGCGTGCAGCTTCTGTAGGGTTGGTCCACAGGGACAAGGCCTTTAGGGTTGTCGGGTTTTCCGGGCATGCGAAGAGACGTTTCGAGTCATGTGGGGTTTCTCCGCATGCCGGACACTCATTTGGCACATCCTCATTCAATCTACTCAGGTAGGAGTTTAAACTGCTGCAGTAGCCGGAGCGAAGTTGTGCTAGTGTCGTTCGTGTCTCCCGAGGCAGTTGAAGCTCCGTCTCGTCTGTGTCCGGGGGCGGTATGCTTAGAACGGCATTCACAGGTCTGGAGTCTACATAACTCGAGACTGACTCCCTGTGAATGCCGTTCAGGGCACTCATACTAGTCCCCGGCGACCACACTGGCGCTGCGTAGTTCAAAACCGGCCGGCCTATTGCTTTGTATGTTGTCAGCAACGTTTCTTTGTCTTTGCCCCCAAGTACTGCCGGCTAACGACTTGAGGACCTTGTGGCTCTGTACTTTATTGACAATAGCGGTTATGTCCGCAGAGAAGGAGAGCAGGCTGTCGAATGTTACTCCGAGTATTTTGGGGTTATTCACCGTCGAAATTGGTGTGTCATCGACGTGAATTCCCAGCGGTAGCCTGACCTCCTTCGTCCAGGTTGTGAACAGGGTCGCATGAAACTTGGTGAGCATTTTGGGGGAGGCTTTCTCTACATGAATATATCACTCTCACAAAGAAGTTGCTAATAGTATTTAAGGAATTTGTTTTTAAGTAATCTTCACTACCACACCCAATTTTTTTTTTACAAAATACCACTTTTCACTTATATTTTGTGATATACTATATTTTCAATGTTCACGTGCGTATTTTATTCTTTTAATATATATATATTCATCAATTAATAAAGTAAAACGCGTTTATAAGTTCGTTCACGCGTTTTAACAGCCATCTGATTTACAGATGTTTTGTTTTATTTTGTCTTCATATTCTTGAGTCTGGGTAGGAACGGTTGTGAGTGATTGTTTATTTGTGATTGAGTATTCCTTTAGGTAAGAGTTTTCTGTGATGTCGAGTTTTCTATTAGAGGTGGGTTAGTCTATTAATGTCCGTTGTTTGTTTTCGAGTGTTTTGGTTAATTGAGGTAAAGATTGAGTTGTCATTTCTTTCGAGTTTTCTGTTTTAGGTTTGATTTTTTTTTAGTTGCTTCGGAGAGCGTTTCAATCGGAGAGTTTTTGTTGAACTCTTCTGTGTGCTTTTTATTAATTTATTCAGTGGCTGCGTTGAAGGTGCATTTGTTGATTGTTTTGTATTTGAGAATGGTTTGCAGTTTCTTGAAAACGGGACAGTCTCTGTTGTTGGACCGATGTGGTTGATTGCAATTGATACACTCAACTTTCTCGCATATTGGATTTTCGTGATCAGTGTTGGCACAGACATTACATTTCGCTTCACTTTTGCATTGCTTTTTAGGGTGTCCTATTTTGAAGCAGTTTTTGCATAGCATTTGGGAGGGAATGTAGGGTTCTACTTTTACCTTCATCCATGCTACCTCGATTTCATTTGGAATTTGGTACAAATTAAATGATAGAATGTGAAGTGGGGTGTTTACAATTTTGCCATCTTTTAACTTAGAGATTTTTTTACATTCAACTATTGATTGATCCTTTACACTAGGGATGCCCAAATCAGCACATATGTGTCGCGGGCGACTGCGCGTGCAAAGCTTTGCACAGCGGTGCTGGGCAAGCGCGGAAGCAAAAAGTTATCGGAAGGGGAAAACGAAGTCAACAGAATAGTGAGATTGTATGTGTGACAGTGATGGAAAATGAGTGTGCATTGTGCCATTTTCGGCCCTTTCGGAAGCAGCCGGCACCTTCAGCACAATCGATTGATTTTCGGCACTATTTTTGCGTAACTCAATGCAACTAATAAATATTTCTTTCGGATCCGAAATTAAAAATTTTTTTTTACATTTAATCGTATGTGCTTAAACTGATAAATGATATAAACATAGAAACGCAAGCAGAAGAATCTCGCTTCCACATTCTGCATATGCGCTTAACATTTTTGTTTAAACAAATTTGTCGAAATTTCTTCTCTAAAGCAAATATTAAATATCATTTAATATCTACTTTCGATTTAAATAATCATTTTTAGTGGTGGGCGAGTCCGAGATGTTTAAATGATCGAGATAGTACATTCAATTCGCGTAGATTTTTGAGAACTTTTTTCGTTGAAGGTGTTGCACTTTTTTTCCATACTGAAATTTGTGTACATCATTTATCATTGTCTAAGAAAAACTATAAAATAAAGCTTAATTTAAAATATTGGAATAAAAAACAACAACGCTACACGCGCATTCATCCATATAACATAAAATGCGAACGTTCGTTATATGGAAGAAAGTGCGCAACACCGCAAACAGAAAAATTCAAAAAATCAATGGTATTTTCTAGACACTTCAAACTTGCACCTTATTATACTAGAATGATTGGACTACAAAATTGTTAACCCAAAACATGTCTACAAATTCTGAACAAAAACTGTGAAAATTTGATGAAACTTTGTTGATTTTTTTCATTCTTTCAAGTTTCGATTTATTTGCAAGGTTTTTGTTTGATAATGAGCTACAATTTTATAAAAAAAAAAATATTAAAATTATTTAAAAAAATAAAATAAATACCGGGTGACCGTGTAATTTTGTCAAAGATGAAGACAATGATGATAAAACATTAATACACTATATAGGTCAGTTCATATTAATGAACATAAAATGAGATCACTATCGATAAAATGGAAATCCTCAAGGGAAATTTATAATTTCAACGCATGGAATTTACATATATTTTTTTACTTTCAACCCTCAACGTAAATTGCATTTCCAAAGATTTTTTCAAAATAAATAGCGATGAGGGATATTTCACCCGCCGGTGATAAGAAATCGCAATCACCATAACGCACATCACTAATATTACTGTTCACAATCACGTTTACATTCAAAATTACAATTCATAATTTCGTTTTGTAGCAAATATGAAATATAGGTATATCCATTTACTTAAATGTAAACGGATTAAGAATCAAAGTGCTAGAAGAGATTTGAGCGTTTGGTACAAAAAGTATTTTTGATGTTGAAATTGTACTTAAAATCGGCAAATTGTACTTTTGTACATTTTAAAATTAATTGTACTGAAAAAAGTACAATTGTACTTAAAATATCAACACTGTTTCACTGGCGCTGTACTTGCTGCAGCGATGCCAGATTTGAGCGTACCCAATTTTTTACCGATAATAACTCATGCGAGGGATTTGGGTATTGGGCATTTTACAAGCCTATTAGGAAGTATACATATCTGTGTTCGTATAGAATAGTAGCTTATGTCGGAAGACTGGCTTTAGTATAATGAACCATTCGCAGCATACGATTGCGAAAGACTCACTGGCGCCGAGTCGTTGAAGAACTCTTGGAAAATAAACGTAAAAGACGGTAATGTTAATGGCGATGCTAGCAAGTCAATATTCGTATAAAGTTTCATAAAAAAATTCCTTGTGGTTTAAAGAATATAGGAAATGGTACATTTTACTAAAGCCAGCCTCCCGACATAAGCTACTATTTCATACGAACACAAATATATTCGTCTACAAATAATGTTGATTATTTTAATTAAGTCCAAAGATAAGTTTGTGAATCTTATCAGTGTTCTATGTAAGAACCAAAAATCAAACCCCTCGCCAATTAGAACTTTTGCTTTAAAAGAAAAATATACAAAGCGCATTTACTAAATACTTAATCTGATGTGCTCAGCACACTGTTGCCAATGTCGTGCATTTTGCACTAAATTTAGTGCTTTTGGGAAACCAAAAACGCCAAAATAATTGGAATCCAATGCTTGGTGCGGTATTTAGTGATGCTTTTTTAATTTAAGCACACCGAATGCATAGGTACATATGTATGTATGTATACCCTATACACTAATATTCTACATTAAGATGGAATTCATTTACTGAACAAAATGTGAGGAATAGGTAAATTAAATATGTTTTGCGTTGCTATAAATGTATTGAAATTAATTTATTAATAAAAACGTGAGGAAATGGATATGTATATACACTTTTTACTGAATCAAAAAAATTATTAAACATGATAATAAAAAGTTGGCGCTTTTGTTTTGGAAAAATTGGCTTTTTCTGGTGGCCTGATGCCACACTGGTTCAATGGTCGCAAAAGTACACATACATACACACATTTTTACTTGAAAATAAGTGTGTAGTGGTTAATATGTATACGATGCCATCTCCGTACAGCTCACTTCACCTCGCCTAGCACGCTCGCGTGCGCGCAGTTTGCCCGCGACGTCGACTGCATGCACCTCTGCTGTGCATCCCTACTTTACACCCTCAACTATTTCGGCCTCAGATAGGGAGCTTAAGTATTCTGAGTAGACTACACCTTTTGCAGTATTTAACGTTGGATGTAAGCTAACTTCTATGTCATACAAGTTTGATAGTTTGGTGGCTTTCAAAAATTTCGCGGTTTGTTTTTCGTTTGAAGTCAGGACAAGAAGGTGGCCTTCCCTCGTGAATGAGTTGGATTGTGGTTTTTCGTTTGTAATGCTTTCTAGCGCTTTGGCTACTAGGAAAATGTTTAGTGACTTGATTGGGGTATTTGGGTTGTTTGTTTTTTACTAGGATAAATTTTGGGCAGGTGTTTTTTTGCTAGTCTGGTAGGTTTTTAAGTTTGGAAGGTCGAAGGTGTTGTCTAGATTTGGGGTTTTACGTTTTTTTCTTTCTTGTCCGAGTATAGAGTAGTAGTTTCGGCCCTTTCGCCCCGGATCGAAGCCCATCCTGGCTTTTGTTATTTCACTGGTTTAAATTGGTTTGTTTCACTTTAATTAATTGAAAAATAGTCTTCACACACATGACCGGATTGAAAGAATGTGTCGAAAAGACGAAAGCGCAAAGGCAAAGAGAGAATTAGTTATCGACTGAACTCTATGAGAGATGATTGACAACTGATAAGGTTTTTTAAATTTGCATAATACAATTAATTTGTAGACACTAGTAAGACTACGTTGCGATGAAACACTTCCACCAAAGGAATAAAATGAAACGTTCTTACTCTTACATTTATCGGAATCATTTGCTTCTTCATCTTCTTTGGTTGAAATTGAGATGGAAGTTTTAAAGAAATCTTGGTATCTGCTATATGCTCAATGCTCTGTTTCTCAAAGACAAAGTCAAGAAGTTCTGTCGTATTGGCATACAAGACTGGTCTTTTTTTAATTCCTTCCTTGGCCGTTTCAAATTCAAAGAGACCTTATTTATAAAGATCTTCCATCATCTTTCAGTTTTCATACATATGTTGGTTATAATTTGTTGGAACTGACTTTCTTTCAGCTGAACTACGAATGAAGTTTTGCAATTTTTTTCATATAATTTGTAGACGATGCATTATCTAAACTTAGCTTGGAAGTTATCTTAACTTTGAGCAGAGAAGAAGACTATTTCCTTTTCTTTTTTCTTATTTAATGTTATGCCTGCCTCAGAACCCATTGTATTCAAAAGAAACTCATTTGCTCCTTTACTACTCGTCAGTTTTCTTTTCAAAAGGGTAGTTACTGTTTAGTTCTGTTGTTTCTCAGGTAAATATTCTACTAAATATATTGAAAACATTATCACGTGCATTAGACGAAGAAGGGTCTCCGCAAGAATGTGGAATACCTTCGCCTATTCCTTGAAAACACCTGCTACGGATTTCAAAAGAAGCTCGTGGTTTGTTTGCAATTTCTTCATATTTATAAAGCGACGTATTTTGCACAGTACCTTCAAGACCATTGGTTAAATCAATTTTGGAGGGGAATTTTCGAACATGACCTCTAACTTTATTTTTTTTCGAATGTCGAGTGGGTCGCGTTGTTAGGCAAACGTAATAGTTGCAATTCATAGTTCTTGTTTCTTTTGCCAAATTTATATCTTCATATATTACAAACAACCAAGCGTTTCTATTCTAAATTTTCTAAGCGTGTCGATGTCATTGACACCTATAACTATTTATCTAATATCGTTGTCTTTTCTCGAAAAAAAGGCTGCACTTATTCTGCCTTGTGTTAGCGCTGTCACATTTTCATGTTCTTTTCTCAGCCCTTTCACAAGGCGTCGTGTTCTTTTCTCAGCAGGTTGCGCTCTGATCCGGCTGCCTTTTCTGCCCTCAAATAAACGTGAGGGTGAGAGTTGCATGGTTGATTTTTAATTTAATCTTGTAAAAATGCAATTATTTTCCCTATCAGAAATAAGTGTTTTGCTTTAAAATTGTTAAAGACTTACAGGCCAAGTGAATAATTCAGCTTTATTAAGTTCTATAAATAAATTGTGATGGAGTAGTATATTTTCTGTTTCATTCTCATATAAAGAGCGCAACATTTTCTCAGGTTTCAGGGCAACGCAAAGCAAGAGTTCCCATATAAAAGGCCAGAACTTTTTTTGAGAAAAGAAAACGCAATAACTCGCCCCTGTCACGGGTGAGTGAAATTAAAGCTTTGGGAGTAATATTTGATTCTAAGCTAGCCATTACAAGCCAAATAAATTGCATTATTACGAAATCTTTCGCCATGCTTGCTTTTGTCAGGCGTCATAGCTCGGATTTCTCCGATCTCTATACACTAATGCTTTTGTATACTGCGTTTGTGCGTTCCAAACTGGACTATGCCTCCTTCATTTATACGTACCATGCTGCTAGAGTTGAACGGATCCAGAAAATATTCTTCCACTTTGCGTTGCGTAATTTACGCTTATCGGATCCTATCCCCACCTATGAATCACGATGCTTATTGATCAACTTAAAATCATTGCAGAACAGAAGAATAACTCTATAGAGCGTGTCAGACGTGGCAATATATTTTGTATGCAATTGAGAAATTTCAGAAAGCATTAAAAATTCGCTATACTTTGCCAGAAATAGGAAATGGTCCATTACTGGAAATCTCAGCCGAAATATGCACTTACCTCTCGCTGTGGTGTAGTGGTAAGCAGTACGCGCTTCCACTCCGCATGACCTGGGTTCAAGCCCTGGTCAAAGCAACATCGCAAAAAAATTTTGAAAAAAAGATTTTTTCTTAACAACGGTCGCTCTCGGTAGGCAATGCAAACCTTCTCTGCGATGAGAAACAGCTTCTCATAAAAATACAATCGCCGTTCGGAGACGGCGTAAATCTGTAGCTCCCTCCCCTTTGTATGACAAAATCAAGGCGCACGCCACAAATCGGAGCTCGGCCATTCGCCAATATATTATTATTATTACATGTATACATGTATCTGATGTATAATTTTAAAAATATTTTATACAGAAAACAGATCCTGAGAGCTTTTTAGTGGTCCATCTAGCAAAGAACTGTGAAGAGGACGTGGAGTTTTTGCAAAAAACGAATGGTATGGAGCCGTTGCAAAGTGTTAACAACATAAGTGATATAAGCATACAAGCCCTAGCTACGCAGTGGATTAGTGCAAGCAAAATGTGCCCTGGATCATTTAGTGTGCAAGGTAAAAATTATATCCTTAGTAGAGATTTTTTAAATATATTTGTAGGGTAATTATAAGTATTCTGACATTGATTGAGTATTGAGAATTATATACAACTGATCGCTAATACTCGTATACAATCTAATTGCTAAGTTTTAAAAAAGTATTGATACAACCGGTTTAGTCGGAATGATATGAGATTTACCTCCCTATTATGAATCCATTTAATACACGATAAACGCTTGCATTGGGGCACCGAAATTGCGCATATGGAAACTGTGCATTTAGACATTATTTCGGTTTCAACCGAAACTGTGCATGTATGCTTTATTACGGTTTTTGTCATATGCATTATTTCGGATTTCAACCGAAATTGTGCATGTATGCATTTCTTCGTTTTTTTTTTCATTTCATTATTTCGCTTTTAAAACGAAAGTATACATATGCATAATTTCGGTATTTTCTCATATGCATTATTTCGGGTTTCAACCGAAACTGTACATGTATGCATTACTTCGGATTTTTCATATGCATTAATTCGGTTTTCAACCGAAACTGTGCATGCATGCATTATTTCGGTTTTTGTTATATGCACTAATTCGGTTTTCAACCGAAACTGTGCATGAATGCATACCTTCGTCTTTCACATATGCATTATTTCGGTTTTCTTCCGAAACTGTGCATGCATGCATTACTTCGTCTTTCACATGCATGCATTATTTCGGTTATTGTTACATGCATTATTTCGGTTTTCTAACGAAAGTGTGCATATGGATAATTTCGTTTTTTTCTAAAATAAATTATTTACTTCTACTTAGTAAGGGTTTTAATCCCTAAGCGCCGCCGAAAATCGCCTAAGCAGAGAGAAGTTCTGCGCAGAAATACTTCCGCCCTTCTTTTCCGACAACA
Source organism: Rhagoletis zephyria (assembly GCF_001687245.7). NCBI lineage: Eukaryota > Metazoa > Arthropoda > Insecta > Diptera > Tephritidae > Rhagoletis > Rhagoletis zephyria. Next base: position 33,332 of record NW_016160717.1, on the reverse strand, counting down.
CAGAAAGCAGAGTTCTACTTAGTAAGGGCTATAATCCGTAAGCGCGGCCGAAGGCCGCCTACGCAGAAAGAAGCTCTGCTCAAAAATACTTCCGGTCCCATTTTCCGGCAACACAGAAAGGAGAATTCTACTTGGTAAGGGTTATAATCCCTAAGCGCGGCCGAAGGCCGCCTACGCAGAAAGAAGCTCTGCTCAAAAATACTTCCGGTCCCATTTTCCGGCAACACAGAAAGGAGAATTCTACTTGGTAAGGGTTATAATCCCTAAGCGCGGCCGAAGGCCGCCTACGCAGAAAGTTCTGCGCAAAAATACTTCCGGTCCCCTTTTCCGGCAACACAGAAAGGAGAGTTCTACTTAGCAAGCCGAAGGCCGCCTACGCAGAAAGTTCTGCGCAAAAATACTTCCGGTCCCCTTTTCCGGCAACACAGAAAGGAGAGTTCTACTTAGCAAGCCGAAGGCCGCCTACGCAGAAAGTTCTGCGCAAAAATACTTCCGGTCCCCTTTTCCGGCAACACAGAAAGGAGAGTTCTACTTAGCAAGCCGAAGGCCGCCTACGCAGAAAGTTCTGCGCAAAAATACTTCCGGTCCCCTTTTCCGGCAACACAGAAAGGAGAATTGTACTTAGTAAGGGTTATAATCCCTAAGCGCGGCCGAAGGGCGCCTACGCAGAAAGTTCTGCGCAAAAATACT
>NW_016160717.1:32022-32292 GCF_001687245.7 Rhagoletis zephyria | reverse complement strand
CGCAAAAATACTTCCGGTCCCCTTTTCCGGCAACACAGAAAGGAGAGTTCTACTTAGTAAGGGTTATAATCCCTAAGCGCTGCCGAAGGCCGCCTACGCAGAAAGAAGTTATGCGCAAAAAAACTTCCGGTCCCCTTTTCCGACAACACAGAAAGAGAGTTCTACTTAGTAAGGGTTACAATCCTTAAGCGCGGCCGAGGCCCCCTACGCAGAAAGAAGTTCTGCGAAAAAATACTTCCGGTCCCCTTTTCCGGCAACACAGAAAGGAGA
>NW_016160717.1:27381-30234 GCF_001687245.7 Rhagoletis zephyria | reverse complement strand
GCCGCCTACGCAGAAAGTTCTGCGCAAAAATACTTCCGTCCGCCTTTTCTGGCAACACAGAATTAGAGGTCTACTTAGTAAGGGTTATAATCGCTTAGCGCGGCCGAAGGCCACCAACGCAGAAAGAAGTTCTGCGAAAAATTACTTCCGGTCCCCTTTTCCGGCAACACAGAAAGGAGAGTTCTACTTAGTAAGGGTTATAATCCCTAAGCGCTGCCGAAGGTCGCCTACGCAGAAAGAAGTTCTGCGCAAAAATACTTCCGGTCCCCTTTTCCGGCAACACAGAAAGGAGAGTTCTACTTAGTAAGGGTTATAATCCCTAAGCGCTGCCGAAGGTCGCCTACGCAGAAAGAAGTTCTGCGCAAAAATACTTCCGGTCCCCTTTTCCGGCAACACAGAAAGGAGAGTTCTACTTAGTAAGGGTTATAATCCCTAAGCGCTGCCGAAGGTCGCCTACGCAGAAAGAAGTTCTGCGCAAAAATACTTCCGGTCCCCTTTTCCGGCAACACAGAAAGGAGAGTTCTACTTAGTAAGGGTTATAATCCCTAAGCGCTGCCGAAGGTCGCCTACGCAGAAAGAAGTTCTGCGCAAAAATACTTCCGGTCCCCTTTTCCGGCAACACAGAAAGGAGAGTTCTACTTAGTAAGGGTTATAATCCCTAAGCGCTGCCGAAGGTCGCCTACGCAGAAAGAAGTTCTGCGCAAAAATACTTCCGGTCCCCTTTTCCGGCAACACAGAAAGGAGAGTTCTACTTAGTAAGGGTTATAATCCCTAAGCGCTGCCGAAGGTCGCCTACGCAGAAAGAAGTTCTGCGCAAAAATACTTCCGGTCCCCTTTTCCGGCAACACAGAAAGGAGAGTTCTACTTAGTAAGGGTTATAATCCCTAAGCGCTGCCGAAGGTCGCCTACGCAGAAAGAAGTTCTGCGCAAAAATACTTCCGGTCCCCTTTTCCGGCAACACAGAAAGGAGAGTTCTACTTAGTAAGGGTTATAATCCCTAAGCGCTGCCGAAGGTCGCCTACGCAGAAAGAAGTTCTGCGCAAAAATACTTCCGGTCCCCTTTTCCGGCAACACAGAAAGGAGAGTTCTACTTAGTAAGGGTTATAATCCCTAAGCGCTGCCGAAGGTCGCCTACGCAGAAAGAAGTTCTGCGCAAAAATACTTCCGGTCCCCTTTTCCGGCAACACAGAAAGGAGAGTTCTACTTAGTAAGGGTTATAATCCCTAAGCGCTGCCGAAGGTCGCCTACGCAGAAAGAAGTTCTGCGCAAAAATACTTCCGGTCCCCTTTTCCGGCAACACAGAAAGGAGAGTTCTACTTAGTAAGGGTTATAATCCCTAAGCGCTGCCGAAGGTCGCCTACGCAGAAAGAAGTTCTGCGCAAAAATACTTCCGGTCCCCTTTTCCGGCAACACAGAAAGGAGAGTTCTACTTAGTAAGGGTTATAATCCCTAAGCGCTGCCGAAGGTCGCCTACGCAGAAAGAAGTTCTGCGCAAAAATACTTCCGGTCCCCTTTTCCGGCAACACAGAAAGGAGAGTTCTACTTAGTAAGGGTTATAATCCCTAAGCGCTGCCGAAGGTCGCCTACGCAGAAAGAAGTTCTGCGCAAAAATACTTCCGGTCCCCTTTTCCGGCAACACAGAAAGGAGAGTTCTACTTAGTAAGGGTTATAATCCCTAAGCGCTGCCGAAGGTCGCCTACGCAGAAAGAAGTTCTGCGCAAAAATACTTCCGGTCCCCTTTTCCGGCAACACAGAAAGGAGAGTTCTACTTAGTAAGGGTTATAATCCCTAAGCGCTGCCGAAGGTCGCCTACGCAGAAAGAAGTTCTGCGCAAAAATACTTCCGGTCCCCTTTTCCGGCAACACAGAAAGGAGAGTTCTACTTAGTAAGGGTTATAATCCCTAAGCGCTGCCGAAGGTCGCCTACGCAGAAAGAAGTTCTGCGCAAAAATACTTCCGGTCCCCTTTTCCGGCAACACAGAAAGGAGAGTTCTACTTAGTAAGGGTTATAATCCCTAAGCGCTGCCGAAGGTCGCCTACGCAGAAAGAAGTTCTGCGCAAAAATACTTCCGGTCCCCTTTTCCGGCAACACAGAAAGGAGAGTTCTACTTAGTAAGGGTTATAATCCCTAAGCGCTGCCGAAGGTCGCCTACGCAGAAAGAAGTTCTGCGCAAAAATACTTCCGGTCCCCTTTTCCGGCAACACAGAAAGGAGAGTTCTACTTAGTAAGGGTTATAATCCCTAAGCGCTGCCGAAGGTCGCCTACGCAGAAAGAAGTTCTGCGCAAAAATACTTCCGGTCCCCTTTTCCGGCAACACAGAAAGGAGAGTTCTACTTAGTAAGGGTTATAATCCCTAAGCGCTGCCGAAGGTCGCCTACGCAGAAAGAAGTTCTGCGCAAAAATACTTCCGGTCCCCTTTTCCGGCAACACAGAAAGGAGAGTTCTACTTAGTAAGGGTTATAATCCCTAAGCGCTGCCGAAGGTCGCCTACGCAGAAAGAAGTTCTGCGCAAAAATACTTCCGGTCCCCTTTTCCGGCAACACAGAAAGGAGAGTTCTACTTAGTAAGGGTTATAATCCCTAAGCGCTGCCGAAGGTCGCCTACGCAGAAAGAAGTTCTGCGCAAAAATACTTCCGGTCCCCTTTTCCGGCAACACAGAAAGGAGAGTTCTACTTAGTAAGGGTTATAATCCCTAAGCGCTGCCGAAGGTCGCCTACGCAGAAAGAAGTTCTGCGCAAAAATACTTCCGGTCCCCTTTTCCGGCAACACAGAAAGGGGAATTGTAATTAGTAAGGGTTATAATCCCTAAGTGCGGCCGAAGGCCGCCTACGCAGAAAGAAGTTCTGCGCAAAA
>NW_016160717.1:17598-27371 GCF_001687245.7 Rhagoletis zephyria | reverse complement strand
TGCGCAAAAATACTTCCGGTTCCCTTTTCCGGCAACACAGAAAGGAGAATTGTACTTAGTAAGGGTTATAATCCCTAAGCACGGCCGAAGGTCGCCTACGCAGAAAGAAGTTCTTCGCAAAAATACTTGCGGTCCCCTTTTCCGGCAACACAGAAGGAGAATTCTACTTAGTAAGGGTTATAATCCCTAAGCACGGCCGAAGGTCGCCTACGCAGAAAGAAGTTCTTCGCAAAAATACTTCCGGTCCCTTTTTCCAGCAACACAGAAGGAGAATTCTACTTGTAAGGGTTATAATCCCTAAGCGCGGCCGAAGGCCGCCTACGCAGAAAGTTCTGCGCAAAAATACTTTCGGTCCCCTTTTCCGGCAACACAGAAAGGAGAGTTCTACTTAGTAAGGGTTACGCGGCCGAAGGCCTTGTATGCATCCATTACTTCGGTTTTTGTCATATGCATTATTTCGGTTTTGAACCGAAACTGTGCAGGTATGCATTACTTCGTTTTTCTGATATGCGTTATTCGGTTTTCAAACGAAAGTGTGTATGTATGCATTATTTCGGTTTTTTCATATGCGTTATTTCGGTTTTCAAACGAAAGAGTGCATACGCAAAATTTCGGTTTTTTCATATGCATTATTTCGGTTTTCAACCGAAACTGTGCATATATGCATTATTTCGGTTTTTTTCGTATGCATTATTTCGGTTTTTTCATATGCATTATTTCGTATGCACAGTTTCCATATGCACAATTTCGGCCGCTGTGGTGTAGTGGTAAGCAGTGCGCACTTCCATCCTCAACGCCTAGGTTCAAACCCTGGTCAAAGCAACATCGCAAAAAATATAGAAAAAAGGGTTTTTCTTAACAGCGGTCGTCCCTCGGCAGGCAACGGCAAACCTCCGAGTGTATTTCTGCCATGAAAAACAGCTTCTCATAAAAATACAGTCATTTGCCATTTGCATTCCAGAGGGCTATTTTAAGTAAGGTCATTATCTTGTTTGCTGAGTAGCAGGTTGAGCAGCGAATTTTGATTTCGCATGAGTTCTTGCATTGTGTTTTGCATGAAAGTCATGAAATTCGTCATGCTTTGTTGCATCGATNTAGCAAGCAGGTTGAGCAGCGTATTTTGATTTCGCATGAGTTCTTGCATTGTGTTTTGCATGAAAGTCATGAAATTCATCATGCTTTGTTGCATCGACGCTATCATAGCTTCGATATTGGATTGTTTACCATATTGTGCATGGGGATGCTGTTCTTGCGGCGCAACTTGAGGTGCAGTTTTTGTAGGGGCACGGTTTTCTAAGCCTGATTTTAGGGCCCTTGCAAACGAGAAGCCATTGACGGTGTTTGATAGAACTGTTGGCGACGTGGCTCTTTTGGCTAAGAAGACGTCAGAATTCGTTTGGGAGGGTACAAAGGCATTCGGTACATTATGAGTACGTATGGAAGCCACGCATTGGTTGATCCGGTTTTTTAACACCTTGTAGACTGGACAGCCTCTGTAGTTTGCTGTGTGATTTCCACCGCAGTTACCACATTTTTTGCACGCGGGTATTCTTTGTTTGATGTGCAAGTGCCAGAGACATGTAGCTCTCCACAAGCTACGCACACTGAGCGAAGCGTGCAGTAAGACCTAGTATGACCATACTCCTGACAGTTGGTGCATTGTACAGGGCCATTTCTCTTATGCGGTTCTTCCACAGTTATCCTACGATGCAGCAGATATTGTAATTTATAAATTGGATGCACATCGTTTTTGCCCAGAGGTTTGTTTTCAGGCTCGAGCTCAACTTTAAACATAGGTTGAGGGATTTTGTTCCTATTAAAAATATTCACAGCAGCTTTTGGATTGAAACCTTGTTCTTCAAGTGCTTCCAAAACTTCCACAGCTTCAACGCTTGGTACGATACCTTTAATTACAATTTGTATACCTTTTGCACTTTTAAATTGGTATGTATAAAATTTTGTGTTTGTGTCATTCAGGTATTTGGACACTGTTCGAAAATCCTGTTCGGAATAAATTTGTACTTTAGTTTCGCGAATATTTCCCTTAGATAGTGGGATAATATGAAACTTATTACTACCGATTAGCTGTGTGAATTTTTTTACAAGAGCGCTTGGATTCTCTTCTCTTATAAAAATGGGCCGAGTTTTGGCATTAGTAGCTTTTGCTGCACCTTCAGAAATTTGGCTATTCACATCATCGGCATTGTCACTTAGCAGTGCAAATCTATTCGTACTGACTTGCTGAGTTGAGGTAAGGCGGTTTCTTTTTGTCTTACTGCCCGTTGAATTTTGCGGACAAAGTTTTCTTTTTATTGTAACATAGCGGTCCATTCCAGTCTGTATGGCCGCATTTTTAGTTGTTACGTTTTTCAACTTTTCTTGCGCTTTACCATTGTTGCCAGGGCTTGCACTCAATTTAATTTGTGCTTGTGCAGCAAGAATAGGCCAGGCTGTTGACACCGCTGTTCAGTCGGCAGGTACCGGTGTGTTTGTTGTTGTTGGCGCGATAGAGGTAGTAAAATATGTCACTGTACTAGTTGTTGTTGCCGCTATATTTGGGGATATGTTATCGCTTACCGAATTTGTTGTAAGCGTTGGGCGTGAAATGTGATACGGCACAGGTGAAGCGCAATCTTCACTCCAATACATCGGAGTCGTCAATGGTAAGTTTGGAGGACAAGTCCGATGACCTGAATCTCTAGGGGGTTTGAGGGTGGTCGATGGATTGGGACTCTGGGACCGAATAGAGAAATATGCGTTGTTGCGTTGAACTGAAAGCCGGCGCTCATTTTGCTCGCGTTGCTTCTGAGCTCGGATTTCAGCTTGACTCATCGCTTTCTGTTTTCATTTGGTTTGTTTGTTTATTTTATTTTTATTTTTTTTGTTTTATTAAATTAGCACAATATTTAATGACTACGGAGCGAACTTAAAAACACGTCCGCACTCTTCGACTGTCAACTGTCTCTATAGCTGGGGACCTTGAAGAACTCTGCTTTTAAGTGCGCTTTTAGTTCAACCCAGGTGTGCGCTACTGCAATTTCTGCTAACATTTTTGCACTTCCAGTTAGCAATTGTCGCGCCAAGAGAGGCTTTCGTCCGTCGTTGCAACCATACGTGTCGGCTGCATATTCGAAGTTGTCGATCCATTTGCGCACGTGACAGTCGTCATCGCCGCTAAATTTCGGCACCAGCACTTCGATGTCCCTGAGTGAGTATGTATATGTGCTTACCTGAGCACGCTCAGTAGTCGACTCATTGAGGTCGTTTTTCAGGCTCAAAATTTGCAAACGCTTCTCCAACGTACTACACTTTGCTGTACCACCCTCGCATTCGCTTTGCTCATTTGCGGTTAGCTTTGGGTCATCCGTTGCACCTTTACGTACGGTATTTTCGCAGCCGTTAGCTTTGCTTTGCAAAATATTTTCGGCTTCATCGTTAAATGGTTGACTACCGCTATTTTCGCACTGATTATCCCCGTTATTGGCGCTTTGCAATGCCTGCTGCTTTCCCACTGCAATATTCTCGGTCTGTTGTTTCCGTGGTGGAGCTCCCACCTCTGCTTGCCGTGCACCTGGAACTGCTGTACTCCGTGGTGGAGCTCCCACTATGTCTTGTAGCAAAGACACAACTTCGTCCTCAGTAGCTGATTTGCGGACCAGAATTCCCGTTTCCGTAAGAACCGATGAAGTTATATTTTTTGTGCTGCTTTCCATTTCGCGACAGTTTAAATGTTTTTCTTCTTCTTATCTGAAGTATTTTACTTTAAACGGAAGGAATTCACCGGAAGAATTTAATGTAACTTGTATATGGCTCGGTACCACACCTGGTGCTGTAGTAAGCTAACCTTCTGCGTTTGCGTTTCGATACCAATTGCCTCTTTATTTTTTTATGTATACGCAAGCGTGACATTAGTCGGTCACCATAGTATATGTATATGTTCACAATAGATAAGCTTACATATTAGTCCCCGTTTACAGTGTGAAATATAAACTTAAAGAACACTACACTATATACTTTTATTCTCATATTAACATGTATTTATCTGTTCTTTGTATTGCGCAATAAAAGATTAAATATTAATGCGCTAATATATTTAACGAAATAATTGAAATGAAATACTTACAGTAACAATATTTCAGCATTCTGTCGCTATATCCCTTTCGTTTATATAATGCTTATTTTTTATGAAAGTGTATGTCGTTATCTAACGAAAACCATGTTAGTAAAAATTTCAATCTTTTTCTTTAAACATTCTTGGTATGCAGTTTTGTAGCCCTTTTAATTTTATTTTAATGAAGTGCAAATTCTAAGTAACTAGGACTTACTATTGATTTTTTGAATTTTTTTGTGGAGGGTGTTGGGAATTTGCTCCATACAAAAAATTTTTAAACATATTTTGTTTGGAAGAAAATGCGCGAAGAAAAAATTGTAAAAAATCAACACTACTTACACTACTTAGCTACTTCAAACTTGCACTTTAGTATACTAAAATTAAAAAACTGCCTACTTAAAACAATTCTAAAAAAAACCTGAAGCTGTTTATCAAATTGTGATGAAAATTTGTTAAAATTGCGTAAAAAGTAAAAAGAATCGGCTAATAATCGATGCCGATGCCGATTCTTTTGGCCGGTACTAGCCGATGCTGATGCCGATGCCGATTAATCAGTCGGACTCTATTGCTAATAGCTAAACGCAAATTTCTATAACATAACGTCGAAAATAGCTAAATCTAGCTACAAAAAACACTGGGGAGAATATTCCAGTCGTGTGAACTTATGAGATCTTAGATGAGTGTTAATAGCCACTCTCATTACTAATTAGATGATGTGAACAACTATTCTCCTCGTCTACGAGAAAAAAATAGTCAAAACTGGTCATAATCAGGGTTGCCACTTTGGTCAATTATTACCAAAATTGGTAGAAAAAGTTTGAGTTAGTAAAAAGTTAAATTTTTTCTCATTTTGGTAGATTTTTGTTAACGCATTTTTTCGAAAAACAAATACAATTTTAGCTCCCGTTTTATTCTTCATAGTTATCTTTATATTAAAAATGTCTAATTAGTATACTTTATTGCATTAGTTTTCGAACGCTTTAATGGCCAATTTTTATATATCGCACCCTAAATCAAAAACAGTCACAACTCAACAAACCTCAAATGTTCAGGAAACGCAAACAACTGTGTAATCGATGCACGCGAAGCAAGCAAAACAAAAACATTCGTAAGGCCACCTACATACTGTCAAAGCGACGCCAACACCAACGCAACGCCAAAGTTGAATGTCGATGGGCCTATTCTGCGCCGGCAACCAAAATGTAGTAACCGGTAAATAAAGTTCCTGGCAATTTTTAAACCCTTTTCGCATTCTCTGCATTCTTGTAACCAGTAAATTTGGTTACCATCTCATAAGCTGGTAACAATATAGCTGCGTGAAATATTCAATGCCAGAATTTTCACAAATCTTCATAGCTAAATATTTTAACTGCATTGCCAACGTACCTAGAATCGCGATGACAAGAGCTGGTAACATTTTTTGGTAATACAATTTTTCGGTTATAAAATCTTTGGTACTGTGCAAAATAGACCCGTTAGTAGTGTTTTTCTAGTTAAAGAAGATAATAATGAGTAGAAACTTTGACGGACGATAGATATAGAATCCGTGTACTCTTTTATGAGAAAAAATCGATTTTGCAAAATTTTGAGTTGTGACTGTTTTTGATTTAGGTTGCGATAAGTACATACGAGAATATACCAATATGATCTCAATTACCATATCATTAGTTAATTAAAAAGTTCCTCAATAAAAAAATTTAACTTTTATTGGAATAACTAAACAAATAGAACAGTTAGTAATAGTTTTTATTAAAATGGGTAATTAAAAAAGTTATTGGCAGATATTTTCCAGATTTGGTAGACTATTTTCAAGTGGATGGTAAGTATTTCATTTCGTCAGTGGCAACCCTGGTCATAATATCACGCACATTAGATTTATATCATGGGTGTGAATAAAAAAATTATTACCTTTTCAAAAGCGAAATAAAGTCAACAAAAATTTGGAAATCATTCATTCAAATGGAAATAGCGTCAACAACGCTTACAGTATGTCGATTCATAGAAAACAAAGGTTGCTCTTACAATAAACATTGCCCCGTAAGTGTTGTTTTTTAATAGAAGACAAAGGTTGTTGCCAAATCCTCAGTGTGGTGATATTAATCCACACACAATCATGAACTACCACCAATTGATTTTATTAAAAAAATTTAAATTACGAATATGTAAAAACACGATGCGAAAAACTAAACGCCTGCGCACAGCTGGAATACGAGAAATATTTGAAGAAAGAGTGTAGAANTGCAAAACATTTTTCGTTTCTACAAAAATAAAGCGAACACTATTAAATTGAAGAAACAGTACATGTCCAAAAACCCCGGAGGAACACGCAATTTGTGACGACATCATATAAAAGCAGCTAAGGAGAACGACACTATTTATTAGATGGCACGTTCAACGAGCCAATGTGCCAAAATGCGGGTATAAACAATTATTGATTATTTAATATCGGAACCAAGATCATATAAGTTAATTGATCGGTTTTCACACCTTTGAAACACAAATTATATGCTTTTTTACTACAAGTAAGGTGTTGCCAAAACACAGCAAAAATTTTCCAATCAGGGCTGCCAACTATCCTTAGTTATGAGGTGCCATATTGAGGATAAAAAAGTGCCAAAATGTGCCAAATAGAAAAATAAAAGTACCAAAAAAGGTGCCGTTCCTTTTAATCATTCACATTTAGCAATAAAATAAAGCCACATTTCCAAAACAAAAGTGCAATGATAAAATAAGCTAAACCAGTTGAATAGCCTTTATAAATTATAAAGTTTTAGTTGAGAAAAAGAAGTGCACGGAAAGGATTTCACAACAATGTATGGAAATGTTATTTTTTTTACAAAAGTTCCATTTTGGCACGTTGTGCCAAATTAAAAAATTAAGTGCCATTTGAAGTAAAATAGGGACAAATGGCACGGTTTGAGCCAAGTTGGCATCCCTGCTTCCAATAACTTACAAATATAAAAAAGTGAAATATCGAGGGCTTGAATTCATTAATACCCTCTATCTGCAATTTGCACAAAAACTAATTTGCGATTTTAGAAACCATCTGGGACTTATTACCTGTCGTTATATAAGGTATTAATATCACCGATGACAGCAAAAGCTTAGGTGGATTTTTATATCAGAATCTCATCTTTGTGAAAAGTGTGCAGATAGAGGGTATTATTGAATATAAGCCCTCGATGTTTAAAATATATAAAAATTTTATTTCAGTGTATACAAAAACTAAATCTAACTGCGTTATAGCACGGCGGGAGACGGGGAAGGGGTGGCCGCGGCGTAGCGGTACGTAGTGTGCGCGCCGGTCGCGCGGGGTACGCGAGCGCAGCTCGCGCGGTGTGGCGCGCTGACGGGGCCGCCGCGAAGTTAAGCAAATTGAATGTTTGAAAGAGAAATAATGTCAATTGACTTTATTTCGAACCAGGGTGGAGAATTGACCTTATTTCCGTTGACCTTATTACCTGTCACCCTCGATCTGTTCATCCATACATATGNAGAATTGACCTTATTTCCGTTGACCTTATTACCTGTCACCCTCGATCTGTACATCCATACATATGTATACCTTTTTTATTGACATTCCTTAGTTACAACATCGTAATAACTTAGGTTTATTTTATTACAAAAAAGTTTACTTTGGGACCAGTGAGTGCTCTCTTGGCTCTGCGAAGTGTTACACCTTTTGGGTAGCATTCACCGGTTTATTGATTATTTTGCTGTGCAAAAATCGCTGCTCTTGTCTAACGGACCTATTATTCCTTCTTTTTCATATTTCAAAGGCGTTTTTGTTACAAGTGACAAAGGAGTTCTTGATGATAAAATATTTACTGCTGCAAACAATATTTTACATGATTTGTGCAAGTATGTAAAATTTATATTAAAGGAATATAAAAATTTTATTAAAGCTTTTTATTACAGCCTTCTCCTTCAAGGAAATAACTTTTGTACTTTAATTGATAAAGACAATATACCAATCATTTTCCTCGCATATTCCATTGCTAGCAAAAAGGCAATGTGTAGGGCTTATACACATGATGTTATGTAAGTATCCTTAACTTATTTAAAAACTAAACAGGTTTCTGAACTTTGTCAGTAAATAAGTACACATTTGTAAATATCTCCATTTACTTATATACATACTAGGGTAACACGCCTTTTCAGTTGACCAGATACGATTTACATAGCACCAAAAAAGCAAATGCTTTTCTTTGATTGATACTTACGATTTATAAAGTTTCACATCATCTGCGTACATTAAAATTTTTGAAAATTTTATGTCTGTAGATATATCGTTTATCGTGGTATCGTGGCTACCTTGCGGGACTCCTGAAGTAACATCAATGACGTCAGAAATAGTATTTTTAAACATAACCCTTTGTGATCTATCACAGAGGTATGAAGAGATCCAATGTAGAAAATTAGGTGGAAGACCAAGAAGATCAAGTTTATAGATGAGCAGCGAGTGACATACTTTGTCAAATGCTTTACTGAAGTCGGTATATATAACATCCACATTTTTGTTTTCACTAAATGCTTTTGAGATATAGGATGTTAATTCAAGTAAATTTGATGAAGTTGATTTGCCTTTGCAAAACCCATGTTGACAGTATGAAATGGTAGATGAGATAAAATGCGTCACCTGATTTGTAATCATGATTCAAGAATTAAAGGTTTGCTCATTAGTGACATTCGAGTTTTGACACTCCCTTAGCTCCCTTACAAAAGATTTGCACACACACACGAACCCACACACAGTGCCTTGCTAAGGGAGCCGATTTTGTCAAGAGGTAGCGAGAAAACTGTTTTTTGTTTTATAATTGAATCATGATTTCTAATAATTGCTTCAAATAATTTACGAATTGCAGAGAGCTTAGCTATGCCCCGAAAGTTCTCCACCGAGGACCTGCTACCGCTTTTATGTAGCGGGGTTATGAACGATTCTTAACACACGACAAATTAAATAAGACTGTTAACGGCTCATAGAGATAATCAGCACAATTTATAAGAAAACAAGTGGGTATGGTCAGGACCATAACTAAAAGACTGCTTTAAGGACTTAAGGTAAACTAATACATTATCGGGATATATTATTGGGGTATGTATTGAGNGTTAACGGCTCATAGAGATAATCAGCACAATTTATAAGAAAACAAGTGGGTATGGTCAGGACCATAACTAAAAGACTGCTTTAAGGACTTAAGGTAAACTAATACATTATCGGGATATATTATTGGGGTATGTATTGAGTTAGTGCAATGGGGTATAGTCGTTGCGCTGGGTATGCAGTTACAGTTGCATGGCTATACTCAATCCCGACTCTGGCGTCCTCGTTCGCGCACTCTGGGCAACGTGAGCAACCCATGTGCGAGATGCGGTAACCAATCCGAGTGGAGCCTTGGGTCACGGCAGAAAGAGAGGGAGCTTCGGTGGGACCCCTTCGACTTATTCGGTTTAGGGGCTCACCGAAGTCTGCAGCGCCTGTTCACCAGTAGGTGTGACTGCTAGCGGGTGTCTGCTTGGAGCAAGCGGCTCGCTATATAAACGTGTATTTGGTTGCGAAACCACCCCCGTCCCAGCAATGGGTTGTGCGCTGGGCTTGGGACCCGCCACGTAAAAACCACTTCCAGTGAAGAAGCAAGGCAAAGCCTCGGATGAGACCCCC
>NW_016160717.1:0-17013 GCF_001687245.7 Rhagoletis zephyria | reverse complement strand
TCCTTTACATGGCAGCTGTAGTAGACGTCGCAAGGCCCCAGACATTGTTTGCCTTGCCCCGTCCAACGCATTTCTTGGATGGCGGTGATGTCAGCTTTTGTCCTTACGAGGACATCAACCAGCCGGGCAGAGGCACCTTCCCCATTAAGGGTCCGGACATTCCAGTTGCATGCCCTCAAATCGTAGTCCTTTAAACGTTTGCCGTGGTCGTCATCATAAGGTAGCAGAGGAAGAGGGAGGCCCCCACTGCGATGGAAAGATCAGGTGGAGAAGGACTTGGCTTCACTTGGCGTTTCCAATTGGCGTCAGTTGGCACAGAGGAGAAATGACTGGCGTGCTTTGCTTAACTCGGCCAAAATCGCTTAGGCGGTTACAGCGCCAAAAAAGAAGAAGCAGAAGATGTATGGAGTTAATTCGACTTAGGTTAAAAGGATAGGATAGGATAGGATGCTTGGGAGTTAATGGAGTAATTGGAAAATACGTTATTAACTATATAAACCCCCTCTAGCTCCGCCCCTATTAATTTCCAGCAAAAATTGTTTACACCTTTCAATTCAGTAAAAAGGGGCGGACCACGCCCACTTGTTTCTTTCCTCAACGGCCGCTTGTTCCAAAAATACTATTCCAAATTTCGAAGAGTACGAGAGCACCCCATTGCAAAGTGGTAGCATGCATGGGTAGCAAGCAGCGAAATTGTGTATCAAATAGTGCTTTTAAGGAATAGTGAACGGCTTTTTGATGTATTTTCAATCTTTATATACTTAAAATGAAATTTGTTAAACCAAAATTCAATTTCCCAGTGTTTGCATTTAAATAACAAAAACAAAAACAACGCGAATCAGCTGTTTCTCAAATTCTGGGCACGAAATGTGGTGATTTGCGTTCCCGTATTTCTGGACTTTGCTCAATTTTTGAGAGCAAACTTTTTGCTTATTCTCTAATTACCGGATCCGGTCCGGATTGTTAGGGAAAGAACCTAAATACAATAACAAGAGACAGCAAAAAAAAATGAAGTGAGCGAGATAATGAGAGAAATATGCAGCAATTCCAACAACAAAACAACTAGCACAGGCTCGCATTTATCTTGCTGTGCTATTTTGCAAAAAAAATACATGGATTTCAACGTTGCATATTTTGCAGCGATAGGAAATGTTTCCCATGTTTCTTTTTGTTGTGTGGTTGCAAGTATGTAATGCAATCCGTGCTACGTGCAATGGCTTTGCAAGATTTGGAGAATACCCCTAATATAAATAATAATGCTGAATATATATATGTCGCATGCGTTCCTTGTGTTGACATGCGTAGATTTGATGCATGATTTGATTTGAATTTATTCGACAGGGTCTTCATATATCACTTTCAAACATGTATAAGCGACATGATATAAACTGGCACTTGCATGATGTGGCACATGTCGCTACGTTTTATAGTTCAACATTTGCAGTCCTTTAATACATATCTGTGCCATTCAATTAAAGTAGCCTAAGTTCGGATATGCACTTTTCCCTTTAAAGCAACATTTCATTGTGGTTCCAAACAATAATTTAACGTTTAACCAGCCATAGGTATAGTTCAAGATACCGTTTTAATAGAAGTTTAATAAAAATATAAAAATTGTATGTATGTGATTATTTTTTAATTGAAAGTCAAACCTTCTAAAGTCACTTAAGGTACTTTAATTGAATGGCATAGATATGTATATATGTACTGTTACTGCGGAGATTTTTAGTAATGGGTGTATATTATTAATCCTAATCACAGGTAGCCACGTAAATTTAATTTTTAAATTAGGTCATATGCCTAATGAGTTTAAAAGCTTAGCATTTTTTTAAACAGGATATATTCACTTAATTTATTTCAATTTACAGGGGAGGTTCATTTGCATCAATGAATTGCTATTTTTTGGATAAACCTATTGATTGGTATGCGTTTGAATGTTGCTACGAACTGGACGACATTTTTCCAATTTTTGATGACACACGTAAAATTAACATCGAGGATCAATTTCAACGTGCTATATCTTCAATGAAGCAAAGCTTGTCCAAATGTGAAATTTTTATAGAAAACGCGTTTGTGGATGATTCTTTATCATTGGAAGAATTTGTGACTATCAATCGTAAAAACGAAGCTAATGAAAACTATAAGGCAACTTTATTTCTACCTGTCAAGTGTCATCAAGGTAGCGAAAACTTTATTAAAGTAAGAAAATTCAAAGGTACCATTCGCCTTACTGGCGTTATTTCTTCGCGAATATGGTGCACTAAAACCAATGTTTTGGGCGATGTTAAGCGATTTTTGCGGAACGACATATTACGTTCATTGGCGGCACGTATCCAAGTTTACTGCGATGGTTTGACCGATCCTCATGTTAGCAACGATGTTATTTTTATAAGTGAACCCCCACGGCGCATATTTTTTAACATATTCGTCGATGGAACAATTAATGCAATACAATTTTCAGAATACATATTTCGAGGAGAAGCTCCAACTGTAGCTGTTGCGCAGGCTAAACAAGTTCTTGATTTAGACGTCAGTTCAGAGAATATAGTGACAGACATGGAGGGCTTACCTGACGATGAAATATTTAGTGACATGTCATTATCAAACTTACAGAAGACTTCTACCCAACAAATTGGCAATTCAACAAAATACTTAACAAGATCAATTTATATTTTGAGTATTTCATTAACGCTTTTGATTCTTTTGTTGTCTGTTTGGATGCATTACTTCTTTCATTGACTGCATTTGGATATGCACATATTTTATTCTTTACAAATAACCTTAAATAAATAGCATTCAGAAATCTATTAATCCCCAGAGCTTTATTTGGTTTACTTGGCTAAAATACAGCAGATCTATACAAAGTTTTGCTAAAATATTGCTAGAAATCACACATTATTTTAACTTTTTCTTTAATTATACTATAAAATAACCTATGTCGAGCCTTTTCCTTAAACTGTACACCATTGCGACATACAGGACTAAAATGGAGAGTCCCATTGAAATCTCCATATGAACTGTAAGTATTTATTGTTTTTAGGAAAAATTCACGCATTTTAAGTACTCCTCCAATGATTTTCTTTCGTTATATAAGGTAAAATTAGTGCAAAAAAATTTAGAAAAAAGTTTTTTTTTTTACTGCGGTCGCCCCTCGGCAGGCAATGGCAAACCTCCGAGTGTATTTCTGCTATGAAAAACAGCTTCTCATAAAAATACCATCGCCGTTCGGAGTCGGCGTAAAACTGTAGGTCCATCCACTTTGTGTGAAAACATCAAGGCTTACGCCACAAATCGGAGGAGAAGCTCGGCCAAACACTAACATATGTGTAAGCCCCAATCTATTATTATTATATAAGGTAAATTGGGTTTCTTTTTTTTAATAAAAGAACAAAAAAATATAGCTGTGAAACAGTGTTTTAATTATTATAGCAGAAAACTATTACGCTGCATATTTCAAACATTTCGGGAAATCTACATACACTTTGAATACGCCCGCTCACACAGTGAGAGAAATTATGAAAAAGCTGGTCAATATTCCAAAAATTAAAGTTGTCCGACTTTTGCAAAACGTGGTAATTTGTCTAGAGGAAGGTCCATTGCGTAGTGGATGAAAAGTATAAGGCACCGTTTTTTTGTATCTTCTCACTAGAGCAGTTTGAACTTGCTATTCTCAATAAAGTTTGTGCTGCTTTTTCGTTGGCTCTAAAATTGTGCTTCGGAAATTTGATTTTAAAATAGTGGTTAAAGGACTTAATTATTTTTTGCGAGATAGAGAACGTTTCTGACGGTATCTAAGTCATCAAATTTAAATTTTTGACACAAGTAAATAGTGTATCTAAAAATTAATTGTAAAAGCTGTCTAAAAAAAATATAAGAATAGTTTTTGATTTGCGAAAAAGTTGAGATCGCGGGAGATCGGGCTATATTGAAGATGATAGCAAAAACAACGTACTTCAAGAATCTAAAAAAAAAGGAACCAGATTCGTCCAAGTTATGTTGTAATTCACGATTTAATAGTGCGATAAAATAAAAACAGTGCTCATTGTGTTGTGTGGAAAGCTTACACAGGGCAACAGATGATTTTGGTGCGGCAAATGTTAAAGCTGTTTTTGATAGACTTTTTTGTACTGATTACGAATCCGAAGAGTAAAGAGNGGTGCGGCAAATGTTAAAGCTGTTTTTGATAGACTTTTTTGTACTGATTACGAATCCGAAGGGTAAAGTTTCCATCAGGTCCAGTGTCAAAAAATCGCATTTTTTGCAATATTTGAGAAGCTCTAGCAAAGAAAGAAAACGTGATAAAACCTTTCAATTGGGCTTAAGTTACAGCTTGAACTCTCGACTACTGTCCCTGAAACCTTAACCTGATGGTCACTTATAGTCATTTATTGAACACCAAGAAATACTGGGGGAAAAAGTGTTGTTAAAGTCAGGTTTTGCTGTTACTAAATTAAATAATAAATTGCTGTAATAAATTACTATTACTACGTTTATGCGTAGGAAAATTCACGAATCATTTCATGAATTTGGGCTAAAATTGGCTGCATAAACACAATATCATGAATTCAACTATACACGAAAATCAACCATGAATTTGGGCACCATTTCATGAAATCGTGAAGTGGAAGTCCGGCAAGGGGTAGTGGTATAACCATGACTTAAACCACTGGAAAAGTTACGTGGATTTTTTGTAATATTAAAGAAATTCAAACAGAAGAAATTCAAATGCAATAAAACCAATTTAAATATAACATGGACAATTTCCTGGTACCAACGCCATTTGCAAATTCAAAAAAAAAAAAAAAAAAAAAAATGCTAAAACAAACCACAACCCTACTGTTTAGTTTTACGCTGGTGCGCTGCCAATATTTCTAAACACTTCATTTCAAGTATTCGCGAATTATGCATAAACGGAACCATTTTTGAATTCATGAAGTATAGAATTCGTGAATTCTGCGCATAAACGTAGTATATATGTAAGTATTTTCAGGGGCAGTAGGTATTCGATACTAGTTCCAGCTTTAATTTCAGCCTAAGTGAAGGTTTTATCACGTTTTCTCTCTTTGCTAGAGCCTCTCGAAATATTGAAAAAACGCGATTTTTGGACATTTTGACCTAGTTTTTCTCAAAATCTGGAGTTGTTAAGCGGTCGAGTTTCTTAGTGGCTGTAGCACCAGCTTTTGCAAAAAAAAGACGCTCAGCAGGCACCGAGATGCCAACTAAATGACAGTATTTTTTCGAAAGTCCGCAATGTTTTGGATAAACAGTTCTCATTTCTTCAAAGTTGACCAACTTGCCTACATACGGCTTATTTACAACCAACTTCTAGTATTTCACCAACTAGTTCGCCGATAAATCAATGAGTTCGTAGGGCCTTTGACGTTGCCACACTTAAGCTGATCCCAGATAAAACGCTTGCTTCGCTTTGCGTGACAGAGGTGCTTTGACAGATAAGATGAATTGTATGAAAATGCACAAAGCACGCCACTTAGATCGTTGCAGCTGCAGAAAACTTATAATATAGAGAAGCTGCAAATTTTGGTTTCATCGAACATTTGTCTGAAACGTTTAGAGGATAGAATTTCACTATCCTATTTTAAAATTTCCGCGTCACTTAACATTTGAAATTTAACATTTTTGTGGATTTTTCACCAAATGCTCCTTCAACAATGTTGCTTGAATGTTACTTCAATGTTGCTTGAACCTTGTAAGATTATTGCGGGGCAGATAAGTTATTTCAATAAGTTCAATATTTATTGAATTGGTAATATGTTAATAAAATTTAAAATAAAATAAATTAAAATAATGTATCATAAATTAAAATGAAATAAAATTAAAATAAAATAAAGTTCTAATGATCGTTGACGTGCAAATTCTTTGTATGTATGTATGTACATCCTTTTCTATCAGTTTTCCAACTAGTAATTTTTTATTGGCCAAAAATTGCAATAATTGGGGAAGGCGATTTTTCTCCTATGTATGGATATATACAGTATGTACATATGTAAATGCCAATAATTGCCGTCAAATCGTCAAATCTTTCTTGTCGTCGCTTTAAATAGGTCGTATTTTCGCAAAGTTTTTCTAAAAATGCCGCCGGTTCGGAAATGTCGCGTTCGCGACTGTAGCAGCACCAACGCCCCAACTAGGATGTTCGCCTTCCCCCAGGATCCTCATCTGGCCAAGAAGTGGAAGGACAACATTGGAGTCACCCCTGCCGATGGCCACTTTGCGGTCACCAACGCCTTCTTATGCGAGCACCACTTTGAGGAGGAGGCAATAGGACCGAAGCTGCTGCATCTGGGTAAGTCTCAATATTTAGTTGCATGAACGCATTTATAGGTGTGTACATATGTGTTCTCATTCGTATGTATGTAAATAATCATTTGTATGCATATACATATGTATACATTAGTGGTGTTGGTTTAATGCGAGACGGTGTATGAAGACTTAAATTGAAAAAATTAAATTAAAATTAAATAAATTCTAATGAAATAAAATAAAATATATTTAAATAAAATAAATTAAAACTAAATAAAATAAATTCAAATAAAATATAATAAAATATATTTAAATAAATTAAAATAAAATAAATTCAAATAAAATAAAATAAAATATATTTAAATAAAATAAAATAAATTAAAATTAAATAAAATGAATTCAAATAAAATAAAATAAGATATATTTAAATAAAATAAAATAAATTTAAATTAAAATAAAATAAATTTAAATTTAAATAAAATAAATTCAGGTAAAATAAAATGAAATATATTAAATAAAATAAAATAAATTAAAATAAGATAAAATAAATTCAATTAACATAAAATAAAATAAAATATATATAAATAAATTAAAATAAAATAAAGTAAAATAAAATAAAGTAAAATAAAATAAAGTAAAATAAAATAAATTTAAATCAAATCAAATAAATTAAAATAAAATAAATTTAAGTAAAATAATAAGCAAATTGAAATAGAAATAAAATTGAAATAAATGTATGAATGTGAATATATTTATAATGTATATATTGTTACATGTTTATATGTGTATATGCGCATATGTATGAATATATGTATATGTAGCGCCGTATACATAAACATACGTCCATACATATGTGAAATATATGTCCCTTATTGTAGATAACTTCTGCTAGGTTGATTTTAATGCCGTTTAATTCCATGGTATAGGGGTATAGATCCATTATAACATATTACCTTAATTGTAGGTTCCGCAAGACGCAAGAAGAAGTAGGTATAGAGGACTCCTTTGACGTTAATAGCGTCTTCTCTTCTAATTGGGTCATTCACCCCGTTGAGCGCACTTACTGCGATCCAGTCCAGGACTCCAACGCTGATTTGACGTTAGAAGAATTTGCCCTTTATTCAGACCTTAAAGATAGGAAAAACCGTTGTGAGAAAGTTTTTTTAGATGAAATTGAACAAGTTTCACCTGCTGTTAGCGATGAGCATTTCGCTAAGATTTGCCGTGGCTATCAGCAGAATGAAACCAAACTCCTTAAAAAAATTCAAGACCTAGAATCCCAACTCAGAGTCTTAAAAAAAAATATTCTGACGTTGAAAAGGACGCCATCTTTCCCGCAGTGGATGCCAGCGAACACGCCGTACAATTTGCGAAAATGATAACGAATACGCGGCATTCATATGCAGAGGAGGAAAAGATTTTGGCCCAAAACCTTAATTATATGTCATCTAAGGCATATAATTTCATGCGCGATGACCCCCTTTTTGCCCTCCCCCATAAAACTACCCTTTTACTTTGCGCCCTATTCGGTTTGTAGCCCCTGGGCCGCAAACCAACGTCCTTGATAATTTGAGTAAAATTGTCAAAGACATGTCTGAGAGCGAACGGCTCTGTACATTCATTTGTGATGAAATCGGTATAAAAGGCGATCTAACATAAAACAAAACCAGAGACCTCATAGATGGTTTCGTTGATGACGGAGCCGGTCTCCGTCAAAATACCATTGGCAATAAGTGCCTCTTTTTTATGATCAAAGGGATCACAAAAAAATGGAAGTACGTACTGTCTTATTCTATAGCAAAAGAGGCGGTTAAGGCCCCCTTCTAATGAACCTGTTGAAAAGCAATATAGATTCTGCCCAAACACTTGGTGTCAGTGTAAGGACTATAATATGTTGTTAGGGTACTCACAATTTACAGCTTGTCCATTTGCTCAATATCACTCCCGAAGCCCCTATTTCGAGAATAATGGCCAACGGGTTCATTTCTGTTTGATTATTGCCACCTTATTAAGTCCATCCGCAACAATTTCCTTAAGTACGACTTCCAAACTGCGGATGTCACAGCTAGTTTTCGTGTCATTAGAAAAGTGTACGCACTTGATAAAGCCAACGTAAATTTTAACATTTTTTCCGAAATTGACCGACGCTCTTATTTATCCCGGTAATAAATAAAATTAGCGTCTCTCGTGCCACGCAAGTTTTAAGCAACTCTGTTGCACCTGGTATCGAGATGGCATACGATCAGAAACTTTTCGGTAATGACCACATTAATTTCATTAAACGTATTAAAAAACCTTCTCCTCTTGTCCAATGCCTCGACGGCTTCATTTTGACCCTTAAAGCTATGCTTTCACTTTCGGCGGAAATTTTCGAGGAACATAAAAACCCCTCCTTTATACTTCTGGGTAAATTAAATCAAGATCCGCTTGAAATTTTTTATTATAAAGTCCGAGCTACTTCCGGCATTAATACCCGCATATGAAAAGCAATTTATCGTTGCGCGTCTTATATCGATGCACATTTTTCGGCGTAAATTTTCGCAAACAGGTAGTAACGGTGAGGAAGATGACGACCTTAACCTGGACTGGAATACCCCTCAAGAGCAAGCTCTTATGGCTACCCTGGACCCCCCAGAATCCATTTCTCTCGAAGATATCGAGATCCCCGACGGTCATTTCGCTCAAACACAAAAACCTGCCCAAATTCAAGTACAAAGGTACTACACAGGGTATGCTATTTACCAAAAGGTACTATTAAAGAAAATGTAACCATTGTCTTCATCTTATGATGAAATTTGATAATCCCTTAGATAAAAATTCAGAGGCCTTTATTCGAGCGAAAAATTTCAAAGACCCTGACGATCTCAGCCTTTTAAACCCCAATGATCGTATATTCGAGATATGTCGTATGCAAATGTCTTTGTATAACGACATATTCTCCAAAAATGCCCACAAACCTGATCTTAAAGCTTTAACAATTTCTGCTATCCGCAGTAGAACCCTTGTAATGTATCCCGAATGATTTCTTAGACTTTGGACTTAGAAATATTAAAATAAATGTAATTAAAGAGGAAAGGATATAGAGAGAGACACAGAGACTCAACCTGGGAACTATTTTGGGATTTTAGAGATTTTCGGGGTTCTCGAGATTTATCGATAAAATAATCGATAACTATTTTGTTAGCGATTTTTTATCTATATTTATCGATTTTGTTATCGATATTTATCGATTTTGTTATCGATATTTATCGATTTTTTCATCGACTATTTTTCGATATTTTTATGGATTTTGTTGTCGATATTTTTATCGATTGTTTATCGATTTTGATATCGCTATTTTGATAGATTTTCCAATCGATTTTGCTATCAATATTATAACCGATTTTTCTATCGAAATTTTTATCGAATTTATCATCGATTTTGTTATCGATATTTTTATTGGTTTTGTTATCGATATTTTGGTGGACGTTACTATCGATTTTGTTATCGATAGAGTGTAAAGATAAAAATGAAGGTAAAGGAAAACAGAATAAAATAAATGTAATTAGAACGAACAGGAGTAAAGGTAGGGATCTAGATAAAAAAGACAAAAAAATAAACCTTAAGCAAAGCAGATGAATGTATGTATGTACATTAGGGCGGGTCAATTTGTATGGATCGATTTTTTTCGACATTGTTCCTAGCATATTCGTATTCTTCATAAAATTCTAAGAAAAAAATTCCTCCAGACCATAGCTCTAAAGTTAATTTCGAGCCTGCGCATTTTTAAAAGAAGATATCTTATATATAAAAATGAATTGCTGTCCGTTAGCCTCGCTAAGACTCGAAAACAGCTTGACCGATTTTAATATTTTTATTTTTTCGGTTTGTTTTTTATAATATCCGGATGGTTAAAACCAAAAAAAATAGAGAGTTGCCACCTGTTTAAAAATTTCAATATAAGTAAATTAATTACATAAATTAGATATTGCAATATGGGTGTCAAAAGAAAGAGGTTATGAAGGCTTACAGGCGAAAATATTTTTGAGGGGGGTTGCCACCTGTTTCAAAATTGAATTAAATGAAATTGATAAGATAAATTAAATCTTGCAATATGGGTATCAAATTAAAAAAGTTTAAGAAGGCTTACTACTGAAAATATTTTTGAGTCGAGTTGCCACCAATTTCGAAAATTTAATTCAATTAAGTTAATAAGATAAAGTATGTATGTATTATAATATAGGTGTCGAACGAAAAGTATTTGAAAAATTATTGATTAAGAAATATTTTCTATAGGCCTGCCACCTACCTGAGCGGTAAAAACTAAAAGCCATACTCGCAAATATTATTCAAAGCTTTTGAGGCTCGCATCAATGTGGAATACTGTAACTCCGTCAAGTTAGTGTTTATTGATGGCAAACAAAGTACTATCATGTTTGGCAATGATATCACCCCATCGAACAATGCACTTAGCCTCGATATAAAAAGAGAACAAAAGCCGAAGTATTAGCCGAAGCAGTTCATACAAATGTTCCACAATTGAACTAACAAAAAAATATGGCCTACGACTCTTTTATAGAAGCTGTGGACACTGGAGTAAAATTTAAACAAAAAAACAAAACCGACTTCAATTCTCATATACAAATTTAAGAGTGCCGTTATTTTCTTCATGTCCCAATTATCGGATCTACACTCAATTAGTAGGAGACTACCTCTGAGGAACCACCTTTCCTTTCAAAAAGAGTTATAGAAAACGCATAACGTAGTCCAAAGTTATGCGGTAACATACATAAAAAAATATTCCGACGAATTGATAAAATATGCAGATTAATATTTAATAAAGTGTTACGGATATATTTTTTTTAATACAAACCTGTGCTTGGGAGCTTATTGATACGAAAAATTAATTTCTGATATCTATTTTTTATTTAAAGAACCGCAAGATTGCACTACAAAGCAAATTACATATTTTTTACTATTGTAACGGGAGAAGTTACTGTATGTATTTTTTTATATGTACAGTGTCGAACAAAAGTTTTGGCACAGTAAATTTTCGCATTACATATATGCAAAATTTTTAATTTATTTCCGATAATTTTTTATAAAAACATAGTTCATACTTCACTAAAACACATAAAAATCAAATGTGTAAACTTTGTGAAAAACTCAGGAAAATTCAATAAATCTGCATACTAATTTGCAATTTTATATTCAGATTTTCAAGCAACTTCAAACCTGCACTTTGATAAACTAAAACTGAATGGATTATTAAACTGCATACTTGGAATTTTTCTAAAAAATACTTTGCCTATATTGCGTAAAATTTACTGTGCCAATACTTTTGTTCGTTACTGTAAGTTTAAGGGTTTATTTACCCTTAACTTTAAAAAACCAAAAAAAAATTTACAATATTTTAAAATTATTTTTCGAATCATAAATTTTTTCATGATTAACAATGTATTTATATTTTTTTTTGGTTTTAGATCCTTTTTGCTTTCAACACGAGGTATCTTTTTTCTAGTTTCTATTGTCATAGCCATAACTCACTCTCTATTTTTATCAATCAATCAATCAATGAATCAATTTTATAATTTTTTTCGGCATTTTTCCTAATTACAAGTAGAGCTTTATAAAACTTTTATAACACCAAATGTTTATCAAGCTTGGGATTTTATGTTATCCGGGCAGGCTTATTAATTTAGCCAGAGAATATGTTTTCTTTATAAAGTTTAT
The DNA here is from genome assembly GCF_001687245.7 of Rhagoletis zephyria. Lineage (NCBI taxonomy): Eukaryota > Metazoa > Arthropoda > Insecta > Diptera > Tephritidae > Rhagoletis > Rhagoletis zephyria. Next base: position 5,040 of record NW_016160717.1, on the reverse strand, counting down.
CCAGTTACCCATTTTAAACTGCTACCTGTACTGTATCAGCGGTTAAAACTTGTTAAATTTTTATTTAAAATTTTCGGTAAGGAATAAGCGAGTGGATGAAAAATATATTAACCGTAAGAACGGCCCATATATATGTATATGAAAGAATACACACATGCGACGACTCTAGCCATTGTGTGTCACTCCTTTAAATTATAGTTATTTTTTTCTTATTGTATTAAAAAAATAACGTTCGTAACACTTTAGTAAATATTAATCCGTATATTAACTGAGTATATATTAAAGACTAGAAGATGACCCGGTGAACTTCATATCATCTATAATTTATTTGAATTTAACTTTGATCAATTATAACAAATCTTCAAAATGCAATACAATGAGATCACTAATACTGCCTGCTGTTATAGCTGATAAAAGATTCCACACCTATAAGATGTGCCACGCCCCTTTTTACAAACTCATTTATATACATATATCTTTCCATAAGCACCTACCATAGGTATCTGTGCATTTCAAATTTCGAGTTCATGTGACTATAATTCCGAAGTTAGAGCTGATTAAAAATTTTCACTATGGGAGGTATCCCTCATCCCCCTCCCCCCCTTGGCGAGTTTCAATTTTTTTACCCTATTATAGGTCCAGGAGTCATGGCAATACTTTGGCAAAATTTTATTCGATTCTGTACATCCGTTCAGGCTGCAACCTGGTACATACATACATACATACATATAGTAGATTTGCTTTGAAGCGCCATCTTGCGGTTCTTTAAATAAAAAATAGATATCAGAAATTAATTTTTCGTATCACAAAACTCCCGAGCACAACTCTTTATTACAAAAAAAAACATTCCTAACACTTTAGTAAATATTAATCTGATTATGGACTTAGTATTAATTAAAAATATTTTCTTTTAAAATTGCGCAGGCTCGAAATTGATTCTAGAGCTATGGTCTAAAGGGCTTTTTTTCTTAGAATTTTATGTAGAATCCGAATCTGCTAGGAACGATGTCGAAAAAAAAATTGACCCGCCCTAATGTACATATTTATGTATATTGGTTATGAGAAAAAAAGAGATACGTAACGTAAGTTTCACTTCACCAGTGTGGCCCAGGCGCACTAACTTTTATTATTGAAATGTATTTATTTTATTTTAATTTATTTTATTTTATTGAAATGTATATATTTTATTTTAATTTATTTTATTTTAGTGAAATGTATTGAATTTTATTTTATTGAAATGTATTTCATTTTATATTATATTTACATAAAAACTAAAAAAATAAACTAAAAAACAAACAAAACAAACAAAAAACAAAAAAAAGCATGAAACCGTTTTACATTTGTAGCTAGTTAGCTTTGTTTAGTTGTATATTAGTATAGTTGAATTTACTTTGTTCTATATGAATTATTAGTATGTACATATTTGTATATTAGCAAATTGTATTATTAATTAATGGTATTAGTAATTAGTAGTTTGATAATTATTTAGAGTAGCCCTTAGTAGTAAATATTATAGCATTAATAGTAGTAGTACCTCTGGACACGAGCCAAATCTTTTAAAGCCTTATATATATATATATATATATATATATATATATACGTATACATAACTATATAATGTGTATATACATATGTATATGCATATCAGGGTTGTTGCGAATATTCGCATTCGCATTCGCAACCGCGGAGCTTCCGCATTAATTTCAACATTCGCTTTCGCATTCGCAATAATCAATGCGGAGCTTTTGCGAATGCGAATGTTCTGCAAGTGCACCGTATAATGGCAAACAAAATTACAAATTGTAGCTAATATTTTTGCCTGTGTTCGTCGGAGTATTTGTGTAACAAAACTGGTCAAATGTCATATTTATCAACTTAGATAAAAATGTCTTTAAACATATTATTTCTTAAGCTATATAACCGAGCTATCAATTGGCAGCCATACAAGTTCCAACTTCTACTTGACCTTTGACGTACGTCAAAGAGAACATAGTCTTTTTAACAATGTTTTTTTTCTGTGCTTTAAACCACAGTATATCGATGGCTGAGTGGAAGATCGACCTATCTCGGCAGCCAGTTCGAAAACATTCTATCTCAAAAAACTTTTCAATCTCAGCTGCCGATTCAAAAACCCCCTATATCAGCATATTTTCAATACATTTTGAAGTGCGATAGGGCGTTTTTGAACCGAATTTTGAGATAAGGTGTTTTTCAATAAAATTCTGAAATAGGGCGTTCTTGAAAAGTTTTTTGAGATAGAACGTTTTCGAACTGGCAGCCGAGATAGGTCGATCTTCCACTCAGCCATCGATATACAGTAATAAACCTTTTCGCAGTTTTTCACCATTTGATCCCCGAGGAGTACTTTTATCACGCCAAATTCTAAATTTACGAATATATTTAAGTCTTCATTAAAAAAACAAGGGTTGTATAGCTATACAGACCCCAATGCCTGCCAGCGCATCCGCCCAGACAGTCCATTAAGCACACCCAAGTTTGAGTGATCTACAAGTTACAAGTGTTTTCAGCATTCAATAGTTCATTATCATGTACGTGTTATATTAATTATTACACTGAACTATGAACTATGAACTATCTGTACTAGTACCTATAATAATAGACAATAATTTGCAATGTTTTTACAATTATGCAATTAGTTTCGGGCACTATTACACATTCATGACTTGTGCCAGTCTGCCATAATACTGTTGTTGCTCCCTTTCATACCACAGTAATTTTTTATACAACTCTGAATCAACAAAATGCATGCTCCTTCTCATTTTCAACCCTGATCAGATTTTACCCCCGAGGAGTACTCAAAAAGGTTTATTACTGTATATACAGTGCTTTAAACACCTGCATTGCTTTCTTTCTTTATCATGATTTTTTTGGACCAATCTTAAAAAAACGAATAGACACGAAGAAAGTGTGCACTGTAATTCTTAACCAAATTTTCGTGATTTGCTTTTGATGTTACATATATTCGTTTCAATAATTTCAAATGGGACTCTTTGGGGAATTTATTTTTAGCAAAAATTTTAAAAACAATAATTTTGTTTACTTGTTGCTATTTAAAGTCAAATAGTAAGCTCCTTCAATAGGGATTTCCAGCAGAAATGGTAAACGTCTGGCTATAAAGAGAATCGATGCTCAAATAATTAAAAAAATATAGGTCTGACCTTTAATAAGATACGAATTACGTAACTATCTATATGAATGCAAATGCTTATAAAAAAACAGGGTGCTTTCTTTTTAAATACCAATATTCTGATCCGATTCGGCTGGCAGCCACGACTTTGGCTGCATTTCTTTATTCATTCTGAACGTTTGGAATAAACTTTTTTGTTTACTTATTCTTTAGAACGTTCCTGATGATATGTCAACGTATATTTCAAACGCATTCTGTTTATTCCGGCTGTGCAATGGGATTATCCGGAATGTATAAAGAAACGCAGCCTTTGAAAACAGAATTTTGTTCAAAATTTTCATTCCTGGAAAATCATAATATATTTTTCATATCTACCTATTTATCTCGCTATAAGCACAAATTTTTCAAACTATTCGCAGAAGAAGGTATTAAAAATTAATTACGGAAATTAAATCGAAAAACGTTGATAAAGTAATGAGAATGAAGAATTCTTTTTAAAAGCTTTAGAAAAACCTGACACATCTGGTTTGGCCTCGCATTATGCTAGGTTCTAATTGTTTCTTAAAAATACTTGACATCCGCATTCGCATCCGCGGATGTTAGCTGTGAGATATTCGCACCCGCATTCGCATCCGCGGATGTCTAAAATTCCACATTCGCAACATCCCTAATGCATATGTATATTGTATCATATTTTGAAAAACTGGTGAAAGCTTGGTTAAAATCCAAGGTGATCATCAATATAAAAATTGGTAAGATCGTGTGAGAATTTGCTTTACGGCGAGAGCATATTCGCAATTCGTGTTTTATTACAATCAAAAATTTACCTTTTTTACTATTTTTTATATTTATTTAAATTTCTTTTCTGGGGTTTTTATTTTATTTAATTTCAGATGTCTTCTTTGTACATATCTTTCAGGTGTATTTTATAATTTTTTTTTTAATATTTTAATATTAAGCCAAATTCAGTTGTTAATGTTAAATACATATAAATATTAATATAATAAAGAAATTTTAATAAAATCTACTTCTTTTTAATTTTGGAAAAATTTTTGATAAGTTTTGATAGGTATATGGTGGCATTTTTCTTTATGCATTCAAGCGAAAAAGCATTTTCGCACATATATTCTTTGGTACGTAAATGTAGATATGTCAACGAAAATTAAAAAATTTTGGATATTTGTACTTGCAAAATCGATAGTACATGTAGCCAGTAAGATGCATGAATTTTTAAAAGGGCTGTGGCATAGTTGGTTGATGCATGGCAATAAATGATACTTTGCTGCCGTTTTTGTCAGGGTTCATATCCTACCCGAGGCGGTGATTTTTTATGAATTTATTTCCAAAATAAAATAAACAATAATTTGGTTGTTGAAATGAATTTTTTGCATTTCGATCGCCATCGAAGTTATTGAAAAAGAAGAAGAATTCTAGACAAGACGAGGGAAACGAAAGCGAAGTGATCTTGCGCACAGATGCATGATTTCAGTAACAAGTGGAAAAAAACCTTTTATTTAGATCACAGAAGAGTGCGAAGGAAGGGGGATTTTGAGACGTCCATAAACCTAGCTGACCCAAGTCGCCAAAAATCAATAAAAATTAGCTAGGAATTAGGTGTCTTTTAGGTGTTAATTAGGGCCTCCAAAATTAATTTAGGTGTTCCTTTGGTTTCCGAGAAATTCGCAAAAATGTGTGGGTCAGCTAGGTTTACGTAAACCTAGCTGCCCCATCGTTAAATTTAGGTTTTAAATTTTCCAGATATATGCTGGAATTAGGTGTCTTTTAGGTGTTCTTCAACGCCACCGAAACTAATTTAGTAGCTCCATTGGTTTCCAAGAATTTCCAAAATTGTGTGGGTCAGCTAGGTTTACGTAAACCTAGCTGACCCATCG
>NW_016160716.1:52305-60354 GCF_001687245.7 Rhagoletis zephyria | reverse complement strand
TAGTGTTGAAAGATTTTTTAACTATATTTTTTCCCCCGATTGCCGCTTCTTTCGCAACCCTGTTGTAGCTTTTCTTGGTCAGCCGTCTGTTAATTACTTCGTTTTTGTCCTGAACCTCTGTTTCACTGCTTAACTGTGGGAAATTTGTCTCTTCGTCAATCAGTATGTCAAATCTATTGTGTCTATTTGGATAATATGTTTCAAGCGCTTCCCTTCTTGACAGCTTTTTGATCGTTCTGATCCTGTTGATCGTTTGCTCCCTCTCCCATACCTCGCATTTTTGGTTATCAGTGGATACGTGATCACTTTTTCCGCAAAGTATGCATGTATTTTTATTGCAAGTGGTTAAATTACACTCCTCATTTCCGCAGTACAAGCACCTGTTTTTACCTTTACATGCTAGCTGGGTATGCCCAAGCCGGCCACATTTCCTACACTGTCGCAGTGGGGGTATGAAGAAATTTACTTCCAGTCTTGTATAGTCAAATTTTATATTTTTCGGTATTTCTTTACCTAGAAAGCCTATTTTTACTGTGGTTGTTGGTACAAACCAGACATCTGCAGCGGGTGCATGATTTTCGTGTATACTCGATCATCTAACAAAACCCGTTTTGCATCGTTCTCTGTATACGAGCAGAAGTATTGTTCGTTATCGACTGAGCTCAAGACGAACATGTTGGCCACAACACCCGATTGCTTTTCATACATACTTGATTGGGTTCGGGTGCTTTGCAGCTCAATATACCCGGGTGTTCGAGTTTCAACCCGAGTGTGCACAAAATTTTCTTGATTGGCTTATGAGTCATACAAAGACAGTACCGGTCTATCAAACACTGGAGTATCAAAGAGGTAGAGTTTCCGAAATGGAAAAACTCCTAACAGAAATGTTCAAAATCACCCAAAAACTTTGCATAGAAAACAAACTAACCACAGAACTAGAACTTATTCAAAATCTTAAATTAAAATTTGACAGCAATGCAATTGACGAGGAAGCCCGCTCGATAGGAGGTAGGGAAAAAATAGTATATGAAGATCTTACAATATAACTGTCAGTCTTTAAATGCAAATATAAACTCAATTGAATTCTTTTTAAATAATTACAACTATGACATAGCAGTATTATGTGAAACCTTCTCACATAATGACTCTAACAGCAGAAAAGTCTTAAATTTTAAAACCATAGGTAAACACAGAGAAGATGGCTATGGCGGCGTAGCCATCCTTCTTAAAAAACATATTAAGTTTAATAGAATAAAATACACAACACAACATGACATTCTCATAGTACAAACCAAAAATCTAGCCCCCAACATTACATTTTGTGCGGTATACTTCCCCCCAAACATCCGAATTAATGATTTTAAAGAAGAAGTTAAAAAAATGCTAAATGTGCTAGAAAATGTTAACAATGTTTTAATCTTAGGAGATTTCAACGCAAGAGCTACAGAGTGGGGTGACACTATAAACTCGTGCAGAGGGAATAATCTTGGTAACATTTTAAGTCAATACAACTTCCTTACACTAAACGATGGCTCCCTTACTTTTAAAAGAGACCTTAGTCTAGAAGCAGGTTCTGTTTTAGACCTCTCCCTAACCAACTCCAACGTAAACTTTAAATGGTCAGTTGACCCAATTAGAATCGGTGGAAGCCACCATTTCCCGATTACCCTTGAATCAAATATTAGAACTTCTTCCAATTGTCAATTTTTGTCGCAAAACAAACTCACAGAAATTCTGAGCAATGCAGAAATAGAACCAAATATTAGTAACTTTGAAAATACTTTCTCAGATGCCATTCGCGATGCCTCTTACAATCTTGACAGTAGGAGAAAACCCAAAGCGTGGTGAAACCCTAACTTCCTAAAAATGCTTAAAGAGCAAGTTCCCCAAAACGAAAGTTTGGAAATAAATAAACAAATAACACCAGACTGCAGTCTCGCGATCACTCAGGAAGAACTAGAAGATATTTTAAAAAGGAAAAACAAGAAGTCAGCTGGAGGGTATGATAGAATAACATACAAAATGATTAAGGCGCTACCTGACAGTTCTTTAAACAACCTCCGAACAACACTAAACGATATTTTTTTTGACTAACCAAATCCCTGACAACTGGCGAAGGGTCAAGATTGTACCCATCCCCAAGAAAGATAGGGACCTTGACAATTTTAGGAATTTTCGACCTATAGCGTTAATTTCAGTGTTACTAAAATGTATAAACCTATGTGTTAAATATAGATTAGAAGAGTTCTTACAACTCAATAATATTCTACCGCACTCCTCCTTTGCATATAGGAAAAAGAAGTCGGCGACCATGGCAGTTAACTATCTTCTGCATAAAACGGCTATTAAAAAACATAAAGGCAAAAAAATCATTTTCTGTGCCATTGACATCAGCAATGCCTACAATTGTGTAGACATAAACAAAGTAGCTGTTATTATAAACAATGTAGGAATCAATTCAAACTACGCTGAGTGGATCATAAATGTACTGGCATTAAGAAATCTTATACTAGCGGAAGAGTCAATCTACATCAGTGGTGGTCTACCACAGGGTAGCTGCCTCTCCCCACTCCTATTTAATATATATACCAAAGACTTACACAATATCAGAGATGAAAACACTAGCATCATCCAATTCGCAGATGATTTTGTGATTTGCTCGGACGGGGATGACGTGGAAAGTGCAACATGTAGGCTGCAACAAAAAATTACTATGTTTAATGAAATAGCGAAAAATCTAAACCTCTCTTGCAACCCACTGAAAACCAAAATATTGTATGTCAGCAAGGGCAGTAAAAAACGTATTCAAATAACTTTAGAAAACACTCAAATTGAGCAAACGAACGCTATAAAATTCCTAGGTAGATATATCAATACTTCTCTTACACTGACAGAGCACTACAATTCTGTAATTGCCAACTCCAAGAACAATTCCAAACTTTTCAAAATGATCACCACTGTAAAATCAGGACTAAGACCAAATGTTGCGCTTAATTTTTACAAGTCTTTCGTCAGATCCAAAGTTGAATACTGCCGAACGTCAGCTGCAAATAGTACTGTAATAGTCAACAAGAAAATCAGAACGTTTCAAAATAGCTTCCTGAGAAGGGCGCTTGGAATAACACCAGCCACACCAATTCCCTTAATTTACGCACTTGCAAATGAGCTTCCGCCATTAGAGAGAGCCAAATGGCTCACCGCCAAAGAGCTGTTAAAAATACTTACCTCCGACGATCCATTTAAATCAGACATTTTTAACCACCCCTACTTAAACTCCAGCTACAGTAAAACCTACCTGGAATTTAAACACTTTTTTGACCTCCTAGGGTCCGCTGATCACTTGCTCCCTCCCCCTAACTTAATTGTCTTGACCAATCTCCTGTCCAACAGCAAACGCAACACACCCAAGGAGACGGCCCTCGCAACATATGCGAGGATCCTTCATGATTACAGAAGATCACTTTTCAAAATTTTTTACACGGATGCTTCCATACAACAAAACTGTGCAGGGATTGGCATATACGACCTTTCCAATGATATAGAACACATGTATAAAATAAATTTTAATACATCCTCGAGCTTCGGTGAGGTTATTGCAATTTGGAAAACCTTGCAAACAGCGACCACAAACAGCTATGATAAAATAGTGATATTCACGGACAGCTTAGTAGCATGTCAGTTGCTAAAAAAAGAGCATACAGATAACTATTACATCAACCTAATCCACAAAATCATCAAAGAATCTCCTATTCTCGTCCATGTGATCTGGACACCAGCACATGTTGGAATAAGTGGTAACGAAAGGGCTGACCAACTAGCTAAAAAAGCGTCTGAACATGCACAAACCATTGAGGTAAAATTAACAGCCACCGAAGCCAGTAGGAACATTTATAATCAGATAAAGAACACCTGGTACAATGATTTTTTAAGTTTCTCCAATGATAAACCGAACCTTTTTTCCCGCATTTTTAATACCAGTCCAACGCACCCATGGTTTAGAAAATGTCCACTTACGCCCAAGCAAATCAAAATCATTAATAGAATTTTAACTGGCTATACGTATGATAAGTCTTACTTATTTAAAATCAAAGCAATAAACTCAAACGCATGCGTGTGTGGTCAGATTAGCAACTACACCCATTTAATTCTACATTGTGAAAGACTCAAAACCATCAGAGAAAGATTTGATGTAATCAAAAACTCGAACAACCTAGACGAGATACTCCAAGGTATGAACCCTGGCAAACTAACACAACTTGTACTGTTTATCGAAGAAGCACAAATCTCGCTTTAAATACTTTAAAAAAAATAAATAAAAAAATTGCTTCTAACAACAACTCATTTTGATCGCGTTTTGACGTTCCAACGCATTCGCTCAGCGCGTATTTGGGGGCCGTACAAGCCCTCCGGCATATACAAACATGCACCTGGAAACAAAACCAAACGGCAGCGCAAACACGAAACTTTTCACCACACTCAATTCTGTCTTTTGTGCTGTCATTTCGGACACACCAACATAAATCAGTAGCTGAAAAACGGCGAGCAACCAAACAACTCATTAAAAACACAAAAGTCGCACGGATGTGCATTCGTTTAATCAGACGGCAAACTCACAAAGAAATAAGGAAGACAATTACCCAGAACACCACTAGCAGCAAATCGATCTAAATAAGCAGCGAATAACACGGTTCACAACTTAAAGGAATAACCTGGCTTATGTAGCGCTCCGCTTTGCCAACACAACCCAAAACCAAAAAAAAAAACAAACAAGAAGTTTATTATCTGCACCGATAGTCTTTCCGCAATTAACATGTTGACTAATGTGAAGTATAAAAACGCCCTTGCTTTGTCAATACGCTCCATGTTGTCAGAACGAAAGGAAACGATAAAAATTATGTGGGTCCCAGGCCATGTTGGCATTGCCGGCAACGAAGCGGCTGACCAGAGAGCAAAACTTGCCACTAACGAACCACTAATTACTTGCCAGGCTGTACTAAATAGTGACGTACTCCTACTAATCCAAAGGCAAATAACAAATACTAAGATACAGAATTGGACCAACTTCAGACATCACTATTCTAATTACAACCTAGATGGAAATAAACCAAGTTTTCCACTGAACGTATCCTGTAAAGATTTAAGACTCTTTACTCGGCTGCGAATTGGTCACTCAATCATCACGCATAGCCACATTCTAAAAGGAACAAATAAACCGCAGTGTCCATATTGCAATTCAAATAACCTCACAGTAATTCATCTTATTGACGAATGCCCATCCTTTAACATAATCAGGAAAGAGGTTTTCGGTATTAATACCCCGTCGAACTACTTAAAAGAGGTGGAGACAAGAAACATACAAACAGTCGCAAAATTTGTTAGATTAACGAATTTAAATAAACTGATATAAAAATGTATTATGTATAGGTTAAGTATATTGAATTAATATTAATAATTTTTTTCTAGAGAGCCGAAGGTCTATGCAACTAGCGCTCCTTATTTATTGTAAGTCAGTGATTGATCACTTTCTTTCTGTATAATAATAATAAATGTGAATCCTTTGATTACACGTGTATGTTAAAGTTTTTGGATTTGGGTTATGCGTTTGGACACAACAACCGAAAATCGTTGTACATTAACTAAACCGGACCCAAGTTTCTCGATAAGGGGCAACAAATATTCTTTTTTGCTCGTTTATATAAAGCAGTGGATAAAAATATACGTATATGTGAAAGGCAAATTTATCTGTTTAAATGAACACCACCAATATTTCTTGCAAACACAGATCGATTTACATCTTTTATTTCGCCTCCGACACAGAATTGTTTTCGTAGAAAATTACGCAAAAAAGCTTACTCGTTCGTTTTTAGGCATGCCATTGTTACGAATTTCGAAAGTTCGAAAATACGATTCGGATTGCAGCATACCATTTCTACGATTCGTAGCAAAATCCGAATACGAAAGAGTTGCAGAATAGGGGTGATGGTTTTTGGCAAGAATGATGAAATACAAGATTGCGCCAATCGAGCTGAGAGCAACTAGGTGTGACGTCACATTATTATGAGAACGAGAGTGTAAAGAATAATTTTGAAGAAGGGGAAGAAGCGAACAAGTGGTGCGAAATAGTGACGTAAAGCTAGGTTGAATTGTGCCTGCTCTTCAGCTTGTTAAATTTGAACGTACATCCGGTACAATCACATTATTTTAGGTACATTTGGAACGTAATAAAATATTGTTTTATGTAAGTCCAAAAGTTGTTATGGTACAGATGGAAGATGTAGTCCACCAAGTGTCAAAAATATATGCACATAAAAGTACATGTTTACTGTTTAGGTACGTGTATCTACTTTTATGTACAACTCTTCGGCAAATAGGTACAACATGAATACTTAGTCATCATCACTTGTGCTCAAAAATAATAATGCGACGTCAGCGAAAGGCTGGATGCTGTCAAATCGAGAAAGAGAGGATTAGCGGTCCGCGTAAGGCGCCAACCCTCTCTTTCTCAATTTGACAGCATCCACCCTTTCGTGGTCCGCCCTTTAGCGGTCCGCGTAAGGCGCCAACCCTCTCTTTCTCAATTTGACAGCATCCACCCTTTCGTGGTCCGCCCTTTAGCGGTCCGCGTAAGGCGCCAACCCTCTCTTTCTCAATTTGACAGCATCCACCCTTTCGTGGTCCGCCCTTTAGCGGTCCGCGTAAGGCGCCAATCCTCTCTTTCTCGATTTGACAGCATCCGCCCTTTCGCTGACGTCACATTATTATTTTTGAGCACTAGCGATGAATACTAAACCTACCTATTTGCCGAAAAGTTGTACCTAAAAGTGGATACACGTACCTAAACAGTAAACATGTACATTTATGTGCATATATTTTTGACACTTGGTGGACTACATCTTCCATCTGTACCATAACAACTTTTGGACTTTCATGAAACAATATTTTACTACCTTCCAAATGTACCTAAAATAATGTGATTGTACCGAATGTATGTTCAAATTTAAGAAGCTGAAGAGTAGGTACAATTCAACCTAATTTTACATCACTATTTCGCGCCACTTGTTCGCTTCTTCCTCTTCTTCAAAATTATTATTTACACTCTCATTCTCATAATAATGTGACGTCACACCCAGTTGCTCTCACATCGATTGGCACCACAATATAACCAGTAAATAACCTTCGGTGAATTTGGCGACTGCCTTCCTCGGGGACGAATATGCCAGGGATGAAATTATTGGTACACACGCCTTCTAAGCACGCAGGGTTGCTTCTGAGAAACAAAAATAATCAACTCCAAATAGTTTTAAAAAGTATACAGGCATGTTCTGAAATTCGAAACTTTGAAATCGAGTCGATTTGCCAAATATTTTTTAATTATATCTGATGAAAGGAGTGAATTTTCTCAGTGAAAACTGTAAAAGAAGCAGCAGCGATATGAAAAAAATCATTTTAATGCGAGACTTGTAATTTTTTAGGTTAAAAACCATCGAAGAAATTATCGAAATCGAGTCGATTTCAAATTTTCGAATTTCGGAACATGCCTGATAATGTAAAACGAAATTTATTGAATAATTCCACATAAAATGGTATATATAAATGACCCATTTTATAACGATTTAAGTAAAACGCATTTCATAACCTTTTTTGTGCAAAGGGCATGTGTCAATTGATAGAAAAGTACTACGGATTGTAAATATTTGTTAACTATGGGACTGTGTCAATTGATAGAAAAGAGTAAATTTTGGCAAATCAAAGTAAAAATTTTACATTTCTCGTAGGCTACGTAAAATTTTGACAGCTAATAAACATGTATGCACATGTTGTTGTTGTTGTTGTAGCGGCTACAACAACCCCGCCCAGATCGGTTGGTATCTCAGTCGTTGTCGTCAAGTTCCACTAACGGCAACCCTAGGAAGCGTGCAGCTTCTGTGGGGTTTGTCCACAGGGACAAGGCCGTTAGGGTTGTCGGGTTTTCCGGGCATGCGAAGAGATGTTTCGAGTCATGTGGGGTCTCTCCGCATGCCGGACACTCATTCGGCACATCCTCATTCA
>NW_016160716.1:50943-52280 GCF_001687245.7 Rhagoletis zephyria | reverse complement strand
TTTTTTTTTTTTGCAAAAACGGTAAATTGCAAATATCTCAAAAACGGTACCATAGAATTAAAAATAACCTTGATTTTCGGAATCAGGGGGTGATTTTACATAAGAATTTCATAACGGCGTTTCTGGTAAAGAGAAAAAGTTGAAATTTGTGGTCCAGTGTAATTGTTGTTGTTGGTGTTTCCCTAAAAAAAGAAGTATACCGTTATACTCAGCTCAATCATCTCTATTGATTCCAATATTTTTTTCTAATTTGAGATTTGGAGCCAAACTGTATTTGTTCCTTTTTTTTATTACCTTCCTTTTATTAGCTCGGGATGTAACTATGTAATATTGATGTGCCTAAAAGATGCAGCGATTTCTATTCTCAAGTTACATACCTGATGACAGTACGAATGGCAATTATAATAGGGAGGTTTTAGTTTTTTAAACTATAATTTTATTTGGGTTTAAATGCGCGTATGTGTATGAGTCACTAAATATTTATTAGTGCGTAGTATTTATAAAACAGTGCACGTTGTATGAAATATCAGAAAAATTTTTGTTAAAATGATTATTATTCTTCATTCAAGCACTTGCGAATGGTGAATAAATGGGAAATGTTTAGTTATTATTTGCCTTACGTTTTTGGGGTGGGCGGCGGAGGGGTGGTGCGTGGCCCGGGTACGGTTTAGTAAGTGGCCCACCTATTTCGGGGTATTGCGTCCAAAGGGGTGACCCGATCCAAAAAAAAAATTGCACACACTTGTAGCCAAGGGTCTACCCATTACTTTAACATCCACTATTGTAATTTTTGGTCACTAATTTATTTACAAATTGGGTTTGAAATATGCCCTTTTTTGTAAAATTCGGAAAATAGCTCACATTTATCACTCCTATTTTCCTTAAAGCAGCCACTTCACTAATGCATTTTTATATTCCCCTTCACTTTAAACTTTATTCGACTTGTTACAACTTTCTTTATTACTTTAATTTTAATCTATCAATCACAATTTATTAAATAAAAACATCTTCAAAACCACGCGTTTGCCTTTGGTTGCATATGCACATTAAATGGTGGCGTTTAGCTGTCAAACTGCTAAATATACAAGAAGGATGAGAGACAAAAGAAAATATGATATAACCCAGTCAGCATTAAAAATATAAACCTTTCCATGGAAAATATGTATTTACTGTCCCTGTGGCTCCTTTCGCTGAGGGTTATAATCCCTAAGTGCGGCCGAAGGCCGCCTACGCAGAAAGGTGTTCGCCTTCGGCCGCACTTAGGGATTATAACCCTCAGGCAGTAGAATTCTCCTTTCTGTGGTGCCAAAGAAAGGGGGCCGAACACCTTTTGCATA
>NW_016160716.1:40196-49837 GCF_001687245.7 Rhagoletis zephyria | reverse complement strand
TCTACGTACACATAGACAGTGGACCACGTCGTACGTGGCCCCCTGTTGCTCAAACAGAGCAGCCTCCACGGCTAACCATAGTCCGCCCGAGCAGCCCCACACACTCACACAGCAGCCACACACAGTCACCACAACACAGCAACATAATAACACCACAGACCGTACCACAGCCACTACAGACGACATAACACACACAACCGCACCACCACCCACACGCCGCCGCCAACAATTCCTGGTTCCCCCTACAATCTGCACGGTATGTCAGACCAGGATATTCCGTAATGTGACATCAGTCAAGTGCAACACCTGCCTTGGATGGTGCCACTTTAGGGCATGCTCAGGTCTGCGTACCACGCGAGATTGGACGGGGAACTTCGAGGGCCCGTGTTGCGCTGCTCGGTCGCAGACTCCAATTGCGACGCCCCCCACCACCACCACATGGCGGCAATCACCTCAGCAGCCCGAGCAGACCCTGAGGTGACTCCACCCCTCGCAGGCATTACACTTGACTGAGGTGGAGTTGTGGTGTAATCGTCTTCGGCATACACAGCAGGTGTATGTTTCTGGCCCAGGGTTTGACTCGATGCCAGCCCTGAGTAGGAGAATACGTAGTGAATGTAGCCCTATGGACGGACAACTTCTAAGATACTTCGCCGACCTAAACGGGGTTAGATCGCCGAAACAACAGCCCTTGGTCGGGTGAAACCCGAGTCATTCCGGTACGTAGAACCGGCTGTCGTGGGAATGCATGTATACACATATTATTGCTTGGCGGTAATATAGAGGCAACATGAAAATGAAAGCCGAAAAAGCACAAAAGAAGCGTACGTTACTTGCAAGTTATAAAATAAATATAAATTTTAACAATTTCAGCAACACACACAAATAGAGCTTTCGCACGGGCATTTGTTTGGGTTTTCAACCGTCAAATTTTTTTTTTGCATTTGGCACAGCAAAATTCAATTTATTTGTACACCATAGCAAATTTTTCCACCACGGAGAAAAGTTACTGATTGGCACAGGCCCTATGAGGTGAATGAATATTTTCAACCCGGCAGGACAGGTGAAAAATTTGACAGCAAGAATTACACCTACCTGACGGTTTTTGAAGTGTTTTTTCCTTCTGATGTTATTACTAAGACGTCTAATAAATGCATGGCTTTTAGTTCTAGAAGAATCAACGTCCGTAAAGACAAGTATTTTTTGTATAGCTTCTGCATTTTAATTTATCAACTTATTTTGCATCAGAGCAACTGTCAAAAAATTCCAACAGTAACAAGTTACGAATTGGCACAGCAGAAATGTAAAATTTTCTCACCATAATAAAAAGTTGTTTGGAACTTTTCTACTAATTGACATGAAACTACTATCTCAACGCTCGGAGCGTTGCCACTGAGGGCCTTTGCCAACTGATAAAAAAGAGAAAAATTGGAAAGATCAAACAAAAATTTTGAGATTTCTCGTTGTGAATACGAATGCCATAATTTTTACCTAGCTCGTGGGATTGCGCAAAATTTTGACAGCTTGTAAATATGTATACACATAAAGTTGTTGGCGGTAATAAAGAGTCAAAGGCCCTTATTATGAGCTGCATTCGATTTTCGATCTTCGCTGGCTATCGAAGATCGAAGATCGAAAGTGAAATTCGTATTATGAGCTATGCAGGCGTGTCGAAATTTTCGTTGAGTATCGAATTTTCTGTCGAACAGAATTTTGCTTTCGATGGTGTAACGAAGTGTTAGAAAATTGTGAAAAATGTATGATTTTGTATATGTTTTCTTACATTTTGGCGGCTAGACACTAATTTTAAAAAATTTTTATTAATTTCATGCAGTTCTAACATCGTGAATACTAAACACAAGCTCGAAAGGCTGGTTTTACTTGTGAAAGAAAATCCCAATGCTCTGTAGGCACGATCTCTGAGAACAAAATCGTAGCGCTGTTGATAGTTTTAAAATATTTTAAATAGATTTGGCTCACAAACGCCTCTTTAGATGGTCGGAACTTTTTAATGAATCTGTAGACAAATTTCTTAAATATATTTTATATCAAAATANCCAAAATTAGCTAAAATTATTGTCAGCCACTTTAAACGCACAATTTAGGTAAAATGATGCAACAAAATGCTTTGAAATTGTGTTGTCATGTTGAATTAACTTTTCTTTGCTTGAATAAAAGTGTAAAATAGTGGTGCTTGTGATGTAAACAAACGCTCAGCTGACGAACCCGCTTTCGGAAACTTTTTTCTCAAAACCAGTTACAAATACAACGTCGCGTTCTTACGTGATCTTGTGTCTTTCGTTCATGCTACTCTCTGCTCAAGCTTGTTTGACATCAACAGGGCTGCCAACAATGCTAGGCTAAGGGGCTAAAAACAAAACTAAATAAAAGGCTTGAGATTTTCATGGAATTCGATGTACGTTTTATATTGAACAAGTTGGAAACTTTGAGCCATACAGGTTTAAAAAAAATTACTATTTAATTCAGTTAAAAAAAATATATATTCAACTCATGCGCGTTTTGAACAATTTAAATTATAATACTTAAGTAATTTAAGGAAAATGCTCGAATTCGGCAAAAAACTTCGGTTGATTTTTTGAAGAAGTCGAGCATTTAGCCGAATATGGATATACATATTTCCGATTAAGGCTGCCAACTAACTACCCCATAAAGCTGAAATTTTCACGGAAGTCGGTACAAGTTAGAAACGTGGAGTTATATGATTTTGTTCAATAATACACTACAATAAGAAAAAAATAAATTACTGGATTCAAAAAAGTTCTATATGTGCGCGTTTAGCAAAGCTAAAATTTTCGATTTCGTCAAAATCTCCGGTCTATTCTTTCGGAGAATCCCAACATGTACACTAACATGAAAATATTGTCGGTTAACCGTCAAAGCGAAACCGAAATCGAACGAAATTGGCAGTCCTGATCAGCGGCGCAAAAATTATCGCTCTGGCACATGGCGTCACATGACGAAGAATTAAACGCTGTCTCTTCTCCAAGCGCATATGTATGTACATATATTTGTAAACGTACCGTTATGTCGTCAACTCCGACAGCTAATGTTTGCGTTCTTTAAGCACTTGCTAACTCCCTCCTGCTCAGGGTTCTCTATGAGAGACGCAAACATTTCCTCTCTCTCTCGCGCATGGCGTCACATGGCGTAGAACTAAATGCAGTCTCTTCTCCAAGGAACCGTTATGTCGCCGCTTAGGCCACCTGCCTACTCTCTGCTCAAGCTTGTTTAACATCAACAGGGCTGCCAACAATGCTAGGCTAAGGAGCTAAAAACAAAACTAAAAAAAGGCTTGAGATTTTCATGGAATTCGATGTACGTTTTATATTGAACAAGTTGGAAACTTTGAAGTTAGCAGGGCACGCGATATTTTTTAAAATGTGTCCGCGGCATGGTAATTCTTTTCACGGATAAACAACGGATAATTTACGGCAATTGATCAGATAGTTAGTTTGGGTTTAGCTGGTTTCCTTAATTGGTTGTCAGAAGGTGCCCTGCTAACTTCCACGAAAGTTAGCAGGGCACGCGATATTTTTTTAACTATGTCCGCGGCAAAATTATTCTTTTCACGGATAAACAACGGATAATTTACGGCAATTGATCAGATAGTTAGTTTGGGTTTAGCTGGTTTCCTTAATTGGTTGTCAGAAGGTGCCCTGCTAACTTCCACGAAAGTTAGCAGGGCACGCGATATTTTTTTAACTATGTCCGCGGCAAAATTATTCTTTTCACGGATAATTTATGGATAATTAACGGCAAATTATCCGGTAGGAACTTTTGCTTTGAGAAAAAGTTGTCCTGCCAACTTCAGAGAGGTGCTTGTTCTACCATCAATACGCCATGTATAAATTTGAACAACACACAAAAATAGAGCTTCCCACGAGCGTTTGTTTGGTTTTTCAACACCATATATAATTTTCTTTTACTAAAATCACGATTTGTCAAATGCTTAAATTTAGTACACAACCCTGAAATCTAAGAAATAGTCTGAGGAAGGCCATTAAAAAGCAGCACACAACCCAGTGCCTTCCTCAAGGATGAATAAAGCTACAACAACAACGATCACTACAACAACAACCCAAAAAGGTTGGCTACTGTCTATACTGTGATTGGCACAATCTTGTATTCTATAATTCTGGGTTTTTCGTGGACAGGGCCGAAGAGGCAGTGTTCAAAAATAAATAAGGCGTCCATTGTGCCATGGTCTTCTTTGAATGCTACTTGGTGTACGTCGAAATAACAATCTTTACGACGCGCGAACCACGCAATCCGGTTGGCTACAACTTTTTCCAGCGTATTAGTTAGGCACGGCAAAAGGGATATCGGTCTGTATCCGGCAGCAGTTGTGGAGTCTTGATTTAATTTAGGGATAGGGAGAACAAGTGCAAGGGGGTATTTACCTTGTATAAAAATAGTATTGTACAGGTCGACCACTCTACTTTTGACTTCCACTGGCAAATTCCTTAACAAAGGATACGTGATACGGTCACGACCTGGCGATTTGCCAGACATTGCCTTTATAGTTCTCTCGAACTCGCATAGCGTGATGGGCGTCTCAATTCTAGGGGCTCCCGGTGAGGGTGAGATGTTTGTGTACTCTTCGGCTAAGATTTGAGTTTTTTTGATCACGAACTCTTTATGGAAATTCCTATCTCCTGAGTATTTCGACCAGGCGGAACCGAGATGATTTGCAATATCTACCGACGTACTGATTGACCAACTACCCGTCGTCGCCTGGGTAAAAGATTGACGTATGTTAATTTCGGCAGGTTGGGAGAAATCGAAATTGAAGTTTGGAATGCAATTTCTCAAAAACTAGAAGATAGATTTTCTCCAAAGTCTCTGAAAATGTTACTAGTTCACAAAATTCTTAAATTATTAAATTTGTAATTTCTATTGTTAATTATTTTTGAGTTTATGAAGGATTTTCTTTACTAAAATTTTGTCGTAAGCGTCATTTGTCTACAATTCCACTTTGTATGAAATACGACAAAATGTGATCAAAATTTCTACCAAATCAGCGACAATTTTTACTCAATATCTCGGAAACTAAAGGAGATATCCAAAAATTTAGATCGCCATTTTTAAGATATTCACCCCTATTCTGCAACTCTTTCGTATTCGGATTTTGCTACGAATCGTAGAAATAGTATGCTGCAATCCGAATCGTATTTTCGAGTTTTCGAAATTCGTAACAATGGCATGCCTAAAAACGAACGAGTAAGCTTTTTTGCGTAATTTTGTACGAAAACAATTATGTGTCGGAGGCGAAATAAAAGATGTAAATCGATGTGTGTTTTCAAGAAATATTGGTAGTGTTCATTTAAACAGATAAATTTGCCTTTCGCATATACGTATATTTTTATCCACTGCAAAATAAAATCTTTGTTGCCCCTTATCGAGAAACTTGGGTCCGGTTTAGTTATTTGTACAATGAATTTCGGTTGTTGTGTCCAAACGCATGACCCGAATCCAAAAACTTTAACATACACGTGTAATCAAAGGATTCACATTTTATTTAAGATAAATGTTTCAAATTTCCTACCACTAGCTTATTAATCAACTCGGTTTGCAATATGCACTTTTTTGCAAATTTCGATGTGGGCTCTGCGCAAAAATACTATGGACGGCGTAGCCGGAGTGATATGCACAAGAAATGTTGTATACCTTTGACATGCGGAAGCCCCTCTTCCCCGCAACACAGAGAGGAGAATTCTACTTAGGAAGGGTTATAATTCCTAAGCGCTGCCGGAGGCAGAAGCAAGCGCAAGAGGTGGTGGACCTAACAAAGTGCATGTTTTCAATGGCTTGGAAGAAGCTGTTATTGCATTAACTCGATTGAGAACTAGAGCTTCAGGCATAGTAGGAGTTCTGGCTTTTGGTTCAACAATTCAACCAGAAGCTGGCATAGATGCGCCCATGGTTACTATGCCCGACAGCTCCGCATACCTTTGTGAATCCATTGCCATAGCGCCCGCTTACTCTGCTGCTATAATTGCAAATACATCAGAGTCCATAATTTTCCTCGAAATATGTAAAATTAACCAATTTTACAATAAACAAGCACATATGAGTGTTTTTTAAATTCCTTTCCACTTTGTTTTCCTTCATTCAGCTATCTTCGAAAAACAACTGATACCTGGCAATGCTGCACATGTTTCCGCAAGGGTTGCAGCATGTGGGTTTTTCGTTTTTCGTAGCGTAGCTACGAATTACGAATTGCGAAAATTCGGGTTCTAGAATAAGGAGATTGATTAGTTTAATATGGCTGCATCACTACTAACTAAATTTTTACTAAATTATCGAAAAAAATTTTAGTCAATATCTCGGAAACTAAAGGAGATATCTAAAAACTGATAACACCAATCGAAAGACCTTATTTCAAAATATATAACTGCATCTAGAACTATAAATCGTCAAAATGGCGCTTACGACAATCTTTTACCCAGGCGACGCTATGTCTAATACTTTAACTGAAGTAGGTGCATGGTGTAGGGTATTTTACCTATATGTTTTTATACTTGTTTAAATTCTTTATGTTCAATTTATGGTTCAATGAATTTGTTTGTTATCAAAAAGAAAATTTTTAATTATTCAATAAATAAACTTTCTGGTAAATTATCACTTGCTGTCGATGCATCGAATGTCGGTGCGGTTTTACAACAAATGAGTAACAACATTTTAGAACCACTTGCATATTTTTCACGAAAATTATCTTCTACAGAAATTAATTACTCTACATTTGATAGAGAACTTTTAGCAATATACATTTCAATTAAACATTTTAAACATTTTCTAGAAGGTAGAACATTCCGTTTATACTGATCATAAACCTTTAACACATATTCTAAATTCTAAATCAGACAGATCACCTCGACAAATTCGACACTTAGAGTACATTGCAAAATTCACAGACGACATTCAATACATTTCTGGAAAAGAAAACATAGTTGCTGATACCCTTTCACGTCTTCCAGATGTTAACATGATTTTAGCCTAAGACATAAATTTTCAAACATTATTCGAGGGACAACAAAAAGATCAAACACTTTATGACATATTATCTGACCAAAATTCCAACAGTAATTTAAAAGAAATTAATATTCCAGTACTTAATCTTAATATTTGGTGTGATATTTCTCAACAACCTTTTAGACCATTTGTTCCCCGTTCCCACGACAGTCGGGTCTACGTAACCGGAACGACCCAGATAGATATATATCTGGCCAAGGACTGCCACCACTCCAGCAACACTCCCCAAAATCTCTTTGGGGAATTTGTATGCTGTTACAACAACAACCATTTGTTCCCAATTCTATGAGAAAAATCATTTTTGATAAAATTCATTCTTTATCACATCCAAGTGTCCGTACAACTAGACGATTGATTGAATCAAAATATTTTGGCCTAATATGCGCAGAGAAATCAATAATTGGACTTCTGCTTGTATAGGTTGTCAAATATCAAAAATTTCTAAACATACTAAGACGCCTGCGCAAAAAATTAACATTCCATCTGGACGATTTGAACATATTCATATGGATCTTGTTGGTCCATTACCTGTGTCAAAAGAAAATTGTTACATTTTAACTATCATTGATAGACATACACGTTGGCCAGAGGCATATCCACTTAGAGATATTTCAGCTAATTCTATAGCAACAACATTTGTTCAAAATTACGTTCCTCGTTTTGGCATTCCACTTTATTTACATCAAAATTGTTCACAGAAATAACTAAGTTGTTAGGATCTCACAAGATTCATACGTCCCCATATCATCCTCAATCAAATGGAATGATTGAAAGATTTCATAGGACATTAAATACTGCTATTACTGCTTCGGAGGATTCTACTCACTGGTCTGAAATTCTTCCTTGGATATTATTAGGATTACGTACGTCTGTTAAAGAAGATTTAAAATGCTCTTCTGCAGAATTAGTTTATGGACAAACATTAAGATTACCGGGTGAATTAGTTGTTACGAACAGTTATAATAATGAAGTTGATAATACAAATGAAACTCTTTCTAAGCTAAGAAAATATTTTTCAAATGTTAGATCAAAGGTTGTACATCATAATAAAGAATACTCTTTTATTCCTAAAAATTTGGATACTTGTGAGTACGTTTTTGTTAAAGTTATTCACAAGTCAAATTTGCAATCACCTTATGAAGGACCATTTAAAATTATTTCGAAAAATGACAGAGTATTCAAAATTCAACATGGAAATATGATTAAAACGGTTTCAATAGATTTACTCAAACCTGCAAATATAATTTCTGATACAACAAAAAAATCTAATTCACTAACAATTCCAAAAACAAAACAGAAAATAACATTTAACATTAATTAATTTAATGTTTTACTGGAGGGGGAGTATACGTAGGGTATTTTACCTATATAAGTATTTGTACTTAAAATTTAAATTAAATCAATAATTTAAATATCAACATACGATATACATGGGTACCCGAAAGCCTTTTTAAGTTGGTCCAGATATCTCTGAGGTTGCAATTAGAGGTAATAGAACTGGTCAAGTCTTCTAAGCTTTGTCTTTTAGCCTCTTTAAGTTTATTTTAGAAGAAGGCGTTGGCTTTTTTGTATTCCACTAGATAAGTGAGCGAGCGATGCTTCTCAAAATTATGCCATAACAGTTGTTTCTTATCCCGTAAGAATTAGAGCTGTTTGAATTTTGTGTTGAGTTTGAGGGATCGACAGATGGGCTGTGTGGATGGTTTTTGTCAAGTTTTTCGCTTCTTTGTTAACGTTGGGGGATTGCGGATATTTTATTAAGGTTTCGTTTGCAATGCTTTGGAACAGGATCCAGTTCGCTTTTTGCGTGATAAATTTTGGCTTAGGAGCCCGTGGGTTCGACGTCGCGGTAACGAGACTTGTGAGTAGGTAAAAATGGTCGCTTCCATGTAGTTCATGGGAGGTTGCGCACGTGAGCTTTGGGACCAAACTCGTTGAACACATACATACATCTACATGCGTAAAGATTGATGTGTTGTAAAATGGGTGGGAGCCAAATCAATTAACACCATAAAGTTAGTAGAAAGGATGAAATCTTCTACTGTCTTCCCTCTTGCGTTATTTGAAGCGGATCCCCAAAAAGGGCTCCATGCGTTTAAGTCACTTACCAATATAATGTTAGTCATGATACCTGATAGAATGTCCACGAGGTCTTTGAAGGTGAAGTGTTGTTGGGGCGGAATGTAGACGGATATGATTGAGTTTGATGCCGATATTAATTTCAATCGCAATAAGCGATAGCACAACAACATAATAACACCACAGACCATACCATACAGCCACGACAGACCACATAACACACACAACCGCACCACTACCAACACGCCGCCGCCAACAACTCCTGGTTCCCCCTACAATCTGCACGGTATGTCAGACCAGGATATTCCGTAATGTGACATCAGTCAAGTGCAACACCTGCCTTGGCTGGTGCCACTTTAGGGCATGCTCAGGTCTGCGTACCACGCGATTGGACTGGGAACTTCGAGGGCCCGTTTGCGCTGCTCGGTCGCAGACCTCAACTGCGACGCTTCCCGCCACCACCACAGGGCGGCAACCATCACAGCAGCGCACACAGCCAACGGCGGTAA
>NW_016160716.1:34873-38109 GCF_001687245.7 Rhagoletis zephyria | reverse complement strand
GTTTTGAACTACGCAGCGCCAGTGTGGTCGCCGGGGACTAGTAGGACGCAGTGGACGAAGCTACAGACTGTACAGAACACAGCACTCAGGACAGCGACAGGATGCCTCCTGATGTCGCCCGAACACCATCTCCACGGCGAGGCGTAAATGCTCCCCGTAAAGGAGCACAACATAATGCCCTGCAAGCAGTTCCTGACACCCAAACAGACAGCTGCTTGCAGAGGAGCCCTCGCCTAGGCACGTCAGGAGGCATCTATATGAACTGACGGACGAAGTCCAGAGGTTCATCAAGCAACCTCTGGACCTGTCAGCTTACCGACTGGCCCTGAACGGCATTCACAGGGAGTCAGTCTCGAGTTATGTAGACTCTAGACCTGTGAATGCCGTTCTAGGCATACCGCCCCCGGACATAGACGAGACGGAGCTTCATCTGCCTCGGGAGACACGAATGACAATAGCACAACTTCGCTCCGGCTACTGCAGCAGGTTAAACTCCTACCTGAGTAGATTGAATGAGGATGTGCCAAATGAGTGTCCGGCATGCGGAGAGACCCCACATGACTCGAAACATCTCTTCGGATGCCCGGAAAACCCGACAATGCTAACGGCCTTGTCCCTGTGGACCAACCCTACAGAAGCTGCTCGCTTCCTAGGGCTGCCGTTAGTGGAACTTGACGACAACGACTGAGATACCAACCGTCCTGGGCGGGGTTGTTGTAGCCGCTACAACAACAACAACATTGTATATTTAGCAGTTTGTGTGCGAGGCCTTTTTTGACCATGACACATATACCTTGTTTGCATGTGGTGTTATGTGGTAGGTTGTGAAAGTAGCTGTGGAATGAGTTAGAAATTAGTATGGACTTATTGAAAGGGACGTGTGTTTCCTGGAGAGAGACAATTCATCGATTAATAGTTTTAGTTCATTAAAGTTATTATAAAGACCGTGTATGTTCCATTGAAGGATGTTAATGGCCATCAAGATGGAGTGGGCTATTGATCCTTGTATCCTTCAACTGTTCGTTTTCCGAGTCTGAACCTAATCGGGAAGAGGAACGATTTGTACTCAGTAGTTCTTGAGTTAAGCGGGTGATCGGAGACATTTTTGAAGATTTGGGTAGCATTGTTTCGGGGTTATTAAGGTTGGGTTTTGTTTGAGTATAGGACGAGGGGAGTTCACTGGATGCTAGCGGTCGTGATACGATATAATTGTGAAAGTTGTTATCAGATTTGTCGTTGTTAGTGCTTTAGTTTTTTTTTTTTTGAGAAATTTTGATCATTTTGGTGAGGAAGTGCATTTGCGGGGATTTCTAAGTTTGTTGCTGGTGGCGAGTTAATAGATTTAGGGCTGGACGTAATACCAGCGAAGGATAATGGAGCAGATGATACTGGAAGTTGTGCGGAGTAGAACTCTCTGGGTTGCTTAATTGCGCATTTGCGTTGTCTTTATTTTAAATATCTCTTTTTCCTGTAGGAATTTCGAACATTTGGTGGAATTCGAAGGATGGCTTTCATCACAGTTAACACATTTAACTCGAATACATTCCGCATTGATGTGAGGAGGTAGGCTACAAGTCACACAAATTGGGTCTTTTTGGCAATGTTTCTTTATGTGACCCAAGCTTTGGCATACTTTCCAACGCAATCGGAAAGTATGCCACGAAATATTTATGGTATCTGGGAATCTAAAGGAGTCGAAAGCAAGGAGAAAACAGGGTTTGAAAAACTGTCAGCAAAGCAGCAACAGCCTTACTATTTTTGCTTTTCCTTAGCTTTGAAATTTCCGATTTTGATTCGAACTGCTTTGCTTTTGCTGTGACTTTGAAAAGTTTATTTTGTTTTTTTATCGGCAATTTATTTAAACAATCTTATTGCTTTCGATTTGCTGTGATAGCGCTTTTGCTGTGCTGTTATCTGGCTTTTGCAGCATGGTATATTATCTAAGTACATATTAACTCCGCCATCAATGCAAAGCTTATCAGGGTAAGCGACTAGTGGATTTGCGCACGCATGCATATAATATCCTCTATTTCTGCCAATTCGATGCTTCGCAGCAAATTTATAGTAAAATTGCTGTTGATTTGCTGCTGCTGCGCTGTCTTTGTGCTTCCACGATTTGCTTTCGAAATTTCATAGCAAAAGGGCAGCCAAAGCATTTGTTTTTTTCTGAATTGCTTTTGCTTTGCTTTCGATATCATACATGCCGAAGTCAAAGCACAGCAAAAGGAAATTAAATAAAAATATTACAGCATTTTCAAACCCTGGGAGAAAAACTCCGCTTTTGGTAATTTTGCTATCAAATATTCTGGAAAATTGATAGGCACTCACTACGCCCTCAAATGCCAATTCTTTAGCAATTCCCTCGTCTGAAAGGTTTTTGAGGTACGGCGCATAGACTGTACCTTTCACAAAATATAGGTTTTCGTGATATTTACAACTAATTTCGCATAGTCCTAGTAATTGCTTATACAAGATGAATTTTCCGGCCGTATGTTTGTCCTTGACTAGGAGGAGTAAGTTTCCGTCTCTGAGTTCAGTTATTTTTTCTACGTCCTTGCTAATCAGATTCAAAGACCTTTGTACTGCAAAACAAGAAAAATGCGAAATTGGCTTCTGTTCATTGGTAGAGGACATGATAATGTATTTGGTATTGGGTGTTGATTTGCTAATATCCGGAAGGTCTGGGAATTCACTAAATGCTTTCATAGGGCGTTTCTTTTTGCGTTTGGGACTGGCCGCAAAAGAAGCGAACCTGTTGTCCCCCGGCTTATCAGCCCCAGAGGGCATTTTGGAGGTTAAATTTCACTACTAAATCACGCACGTGGGTAACTTTTAAGCAAACAAAATTAAAGAATAAAGAACGCAAGGTAATAAGTGTTGGAAAATGTAACTGCACTAAGAAAATCGACACAAAGCGAACTCTGTCGAAAACGCAACCGTTTGCCACGAATGGTAATCTATGACTGACACCCATATTCTGCAACTCTTTCGTATCCAGATTTTGCTACGAATCGTAGAAATAGTATGCTGCAATCCGAATCGTATTTTCGAACTTTCGAAATTCGTAACAATGGCATGCCTAAAACATCGACATCATCGCTAACAAAAACCGCGAAGTCTGTTCTGCCTTTTCCAAGTTGGATAGAGAAGCAAAGCGAATGGGTCTGGTGGTAAACGAGGACAAGACGAAGTATCTCCTGTCATCAAACAAACAGTCAGCACATTCGCGCCTTGGC
>NW_016160716.1:25440-28221 GCF_001687245.7 Rhagoletis zephyria | reverse complement strand
CGCAGACGATGGAACGATGAGCTGTATGAGCTTTACAACGATATGGACATAGTGCAGCGAATTAAAATACAGCGGCTCCGCTGGCTTGGTCATGTCGTTCGAATGGACACCGACGCTCCAGCTCTGAAAGTATTCAACTCGGAACCCGCTAGTGGTAGGAGAGGAAGAGGGAGGCCCCCACTGCGATGGAAAGATCAGGTGGAGAAGGACTTGGCTTCACTTGGCCTCAGTTGGCACAGAGGAGAAACGACTGGCGTGCTTTGCTGAACTCGGCCAAAATCGCTTAGGCGGTTACAGCGCCAAAAAAAAAGAAGAAGAAGAAGGCATGCCTAAAAACGAACGAGTAAGCTTTTTTGCGTAATTTTGTACGAAAGCAATTCTGTCTCGGAGGCGAGATAAAAGATGTAAATCGATGTGCGTTTGCAGGAAATATTAGTGGTGTTCATTTAAACAGATAAATTTGCCTTTCGCATATACCTATATTTTTATCCACTGCTTTATATAAAGAAGCAAAAAAGAATCTTTGTTGCCCCTTATCGAGAAACTTGGGTCCGTTTTGGTTATTTGTTAAATGATTTTCGGTTGTTGTGTCCAAACGCATAACCCGAATCAAAAAATCAAAGGATTGAGCTTTTATTTAAAATAAATGTTTCAAATTTACGACCACTAGCTTATTAATAAATTCGTTTTGCACTATGCACTTTTTTTGGCAAATTTCGATGTGGGTTCTGCGCAAAAATACAGTGGATGGCGTAGCCGGAGTGATATGCACAAAAATGTTGTATAGCTTTGACATGCGGAAGCCCCTCTTCTTCGACAACAAAGAGAGGAGAATTCTACTTAGTAAGGGTTATAATCCCTAAGCGCGGCCGAAGGCAGAAGCAAGCGCAACAGGTGGTGGACCTAACAAAGCGCATGTTTTCAATGGCTTGGAAGAAACTGTTATTGCATTAAATGGATTGTGAACCAGTTCTTCAGGCATAGGAGGTTGTGGTTGAACAATTCAACCAGTAGCTGACATAGATGCGTCCATGGTTACTATGCCCGACAGCTCGGCATATCTGCAGCGAATGGAAATGGATTCAGCCAATACCACCGCACCAACTTCCGAGGTACAGCCGCCACGTCCACAGCTTCCTCAAGCAGTACAACAATTGCCTGTAGTACAGCCGCTAGTGTTGCTGTCAACGAATGCATCGCAATTTATAGAGGGTTCAGCCGCCGAGCTACATCCTCCGCCAACCTTCGATGGTAGTCCGGAAGATTGGCCATTATTTTTTGAAAATTATGTGGACACTACGGCGAGTTCGGCTATAACAATAGGCAAAACCTCATGCGGTTGCAGAAAGCGCTGCAAGGCAATGCCAAACGGGCGGTTGTGTCTATGCTAATATACCCTGAGGACGTGCCTAAAGTTATGAAGGAGCTGGAGTTCAATTTTGGCCGGCACGATTTATTAATCTGTGCGCAACTACAAAAGGTGCAACAGTTTCCCGCAATCCATGACAATCGGCTAGACCAGGTTCTGGAATTTTCGAACCGGGCTCGTAACATTTCAGCCTTCTTCAAATCAGCAAGATGTGAGCACCACCTCATGAACCCAACACTTCTCGAACAGCTAATCTCGAAGCTGCCGCCGTCGAAGCAATTCGAATGGAGCAAACATGCCGCCAGTATCTCGCCGTTTCCTACTGTTGGGAACTTTGCTGATTGGCTGAGTGACTTGGCCAAAGTTGTGTCCATAATGCCTGACGTCGCTGACATATCGCTGCGTTTTAGCCAACCACCGTTGCCATTGTCGCGACAAAGTACAAACGCCAATCGTCAGTCTGGGTCGAGCGGAGGTCCAGTTCGTCGAGTTCTACACAGTAGTGAGGAGCAGCGCGTATGCCTGTGTTGCAAACAGTCTCACGTCATAACCAGTTGCCATCAGCTGATGCACCAAGATTGCCGTACGTTGTCAGAGCCAACTTCCGATCGGGAACGCGTCCTAAACTGAAGCCAGCTTGTTTAAAATATTGCCTGTTATGTTGTCCGGCCCGCATGGCAGTATAAAGGTATATGCCATGTTTGACGAGAGGTCTTCCGTGTCGTTACTGGAAGAGAGCGTCGCTACACAGTTGGGGTTAAGAGGTCGTGACAGTGTAGGGTATTTTACTTGAATGTTTTTATACTTGTTTAAATTCTTGATTTTCAATTTATGGTTCTATGAATTTGTTTGTAGTTGAAAAGAAAATTTTTGATTATTAATAAATAAACTTTCAATTTTAAAACATTAACATACTTTTATTTAAAAATAAACTTAAATATAAATATATGTATATCCTATAAATTGGCGATCCTGCCAATTTGTAGAATATATATATATTTAAGTTTATTTTTAAATAAAAGTATTTTAATGTTTATATATTGAAAGCATCGTATATACTTACAAGTATGGAATCCTATGCCCCTTTTTGTCTATTCTCTTTCTAACAGCGGACGTGTCTGCCAAACTGAAAAGTATGATGGCGGCAGTGTTTGACAGGCACCTTCGACGATGCGAACGGCAATGGAAGGTAAGAAATGGAAGATGGATGACATGACAATGAAAGAATTATGAAATAGCAGAATGTCGAACCAAAACGAATTTCAAAAATCTGACAATGCGAATGACGTCAAAATGAAAGAAATGCAAAATACCGAAATGTCGAAACAGAAGAAATAGATGACA
Organism: Rhagoletis zephyria; assembly: GCF_001687245.7. Classification (NCBI taxonomy): domain Eukaryota; kingdom Metazoa; phylum Arthropoda; class Insecta; order Diptera; family Tephritidae; genus Rhagoletis; species Rhagoletis zephyria. Next base: position 25,508 of record NW_016160716.1, on the reverse strand, counting down.
GGCACGTGTTCAAGGGTTTCGTGCAACAAAAAGAGTTGTTGTGTTGCGCCATTCAATATTAAAAAAAA
>NW_016160716.1:0-22514 GCF_001687245.7 Rhagoletis zephyria | reverse complement strand
GGAATCGCATTTTAGTTTTTTACAAATATGAAGTTTTTTTGTTTTTTCGAGGGAAATTTTCGCACCTGATCTTAAGGTCCAGTCATCAATTTCTTTCAGAATATTTCTTAAAATTTTATTTGACTCGCTATTGTTCTTTTCGTTGCACAGTATAAATAAATCGTCGGCATAGATACAGTGGTTAACAAGCTTGTGTTTCTGTATTATAGTGCTTATTTCGTTAAACGCGATTGAAAAGAGGAGTACTGAAAGCGGTGATCCTTGGGGAATACCATTCGTTAAAGGATATAATTTGGAGTAAATACCGTTTACCCTGACTCGGATTTTTCTATTTTGGAGGAATGATTTTACAAAATTTAAGATCTTGGGTCCAACTCCCCACTGATGTAGCTTCTCTAGAATGACGTGAGCTCCTATTCTGTCGAAGGCTTTTTCGAAGTCTAGTGATAATATTGAAATGTGGTTATGGGCTGATAGCGTTTTTGCCACATTGTAGTCGATGTGTGGCAGGGCATCCGTACATCCTCTTCCTGGTCGAAAACCGACCTGGTTGGATGAGATGAGCCTTTTTGCCTCTATAAACCAGACTAGACGTGTCGCGACTATTTTCTCTACTAATTTCGACAGGCACGAAATTAGCGAGATGGGTCTGTAGGATCCGAGAAGGTTGAGGTCTTTCTGAGGTTTTGGCATAGGGATGATGGTTGCCGCTTTCCAGTTGTGGGGAATAATGCCTGATTGGAAAATATTATTGTACAGTGTCAAAAGTCTCGTTTTTGTGGATAAGTTCAAGTGTTTAATCATGCTGTATGAGATGCGATCAAAACCTGGTGTTTTTCCTTTAGTACTTTTTAGGGTGGAATACATTTCATCCATGGAAATATGCACTTCCATTTTCAATGCTGTTGGATTAGTTGTTTGGTTTGGCGCTATATTTGATTTTTTTGCATGGTTGAATTGATTAGGAAAATTGTTGTCGTTCGAGCATTGAGACCAGTTGTGAGCAAAGAGGTGGGCTATATTGTTCGCGTTTCCGTTGTTGTTCCTTGTGGTGTTTGAATTGCTGCTATTGACGTTTGTGTATTTTGATTTGTTAGCCTCCGCACTTTGTTCCATAATTCCTGCGATGATGAGTTTATGTTTATGCTTTTTGCAAAATTTTCGAAGCTAGATTTTTTGTTTGCTTCATTTCCCTGCGGAAGATAGCATTACGTTTTTTGTATTCAAGAAGATTCTGTTCTGTTGGAGATTTTCGAAAAAGATGACATGCTGTCATTTTTTGGTTGCGGAGATTTGCTAAAGTCTGGTTCCACCAGGGGACATGGGTTCTGGTCTTCTGAGAGGATTAAGGGATCCAAAGGTTGGCTGCTACACGAATTGCCTTTGTAATATTATTTGCTTCTTGATTAATGTTTACAGAAATCGGTCTCTCCGAAAGTTCCTCTTCGACGGATTGACTGAATTTTGCCCAATCAGCAAAGTTGAGTAGAAATTTCTTTTCAGTGTGGTGTTTTTCGGTGTTGTGTGTCAAATTGATTGTGGTGATTATCGGGAAATGGTCGCTGTGATAAAGATCCTCTAAGATATTCCATTTGATGATCGGGAGCAAGCTAGCTGAGCAGCATGTAATGTCTACATGGGTCAGTGTCCCGTGCGTTGAAAAGTGGGTTGGTCTACCGTCGTTTATTAAGTAAAGGTCTGATTGGTTGATTATGTGTTCTATTATTTTGCCTCGATTGTTGTATGTTGGGGAACCCCACAAAGGATTCCAGCTGTTAAAATCTCCTAAAAAGATTATTGGTGTTTGAATTAAGGCGAGTGTATCCATTATTTCTTTGGTAGGAATCTGTAAGTTTGGTGGAAGATAGCATGATATTATTGTAAATTTTATATTAAGGTTGACTTCGATCGCTATTATTTGTAGGTCGGTGTTTAATGAAATTATTTTGTGGGGAATATTAGCTTTAATAAGCACCCCTATTCCTTGTTTGGCTGTTGTAATTGTTGATGAGTTTAGAAAATGGCTTAAGTATCCTTTTGGGGGATATGGGTTGAAGTTGTGTTTGCAATGTGTTTCTTGCAGTGATATGAAGGGTGGATTTTCTTCTTTAATTAAGAGGTTAAGCTCATTGATGTTGTTAAAGAATCCTTTTATATTCCACTGTAATATTTTGAAATTCATGTTTTATTTATTAGTTTATATGCTTTGTTGTATTTATTTGTTATTTGCCGTTATTTGTTTATTGATTAATTATAATTTAGGTTCTTCTTCGGAGTCAGAAAGGGCCATATAATATTCATTTTTATTTAGTAGCTGTTGAGTTATTTTGGTGCATGGTGAAATAGTATTATTGTTTTCAGGTAAGTTGTTGGAGAGTTGTGAAGTTGAGGTTTGTGAATTATCATAGTGATCAGAGTTTGTTTGAAATGGATGTTTTAATTTTTGTTTTGTTACTAGTGCTGCTTAGGTTAGTTTTTTGGGCGATATTTGGGTTTTTTGTAATTTGTTTTGATTAATTTTAGTCGGTGGGGATGAAGCGGGGCGTTTAGCAATGCTTGTGGTTTCTGTTGGAGGCGTTGGTGGTGGCTTGTTGGTGGATGTTGGTTTGTTTCCTTTGGTGATGTCTAAGTAAGTATGTTTTGGGATTCTTTGTGGTTCGTTTTTTTCATTGTATTTACGACGTGCTTCTCCCATTGAGCATTTAGCAGTTGTCTTTATTTTTAGGATTTCTTGGGTTTGTTTGAATCTAGGGCAATCTTTGTCTGATGATGCGTGGTTGTTGCCACAATTTGCGCATTGTTTGCGCGAACAGTCAGTTGGGGAGTGAGGTGGAAGGTTGCAGCCTTCACACGTGGCAGGATTAGTACACCGTGTTTTTGTATGCCGCAAGAGCTGGCAGTTTTTGCAACGCATAGGGGTAGGGTAGTACGGTGTGACTTTAACTTTGTACCATGCTATATCAATGTCTTTGGGTCGGTGGTAAAGATCGAAAGATAATACAATTTTTCCAGTAGGAGTTGCTTTGCCTTCAAATGTGCGTGTGAATTTGTATACGTTTCTTACGCCTTGCCTTTTTAATTCTTGTATGATTTCCTCGTCGCTTACAAAATTTAGGCAGGGCGCATAAATTACTCCTTTTATTGTGTTTAGATTGTCTTGGTATTTGACTGTCACTGGGCATAGATTACCGAGTGTTTTCACTTTTAAAAACCGCTCAGCTACTCTTGAGTTACGTGTCAGTATAAGCAATGATCCGTCTTTGAGTTGCTTTACGTTTTCTATTTGAGTTGATATTGAGTCTATTGCTCTTTTTATTACGAATGGGCTTAGTTTTTGTAGTTCATTGTTGGCTGCTGTAATTGTTATGTATTTGGGTTGGTTAAGTGGTGTTTGTTTACGTGTAAGTGTGGGAAATGTGTAATCGGTGTCGTCAAATTGGCTTAGTATTGCAAATCTGTTTGTTGATTTGTCAGGTGGCTCTGGTTGTGTTGGCATTTTGTTGTTTGTTGGTATGTTGTAGCAGTTCCTTGTTTACAAAGTGGTTGTTATGCTGATGCTCCACTAAAGTGCACAAAAGCGAAATATGATAACGGGTTATTTGGTATTGTTATTACGCGAGCTAAGAACACTTGTATGAACACGTCCGAATAGTTTAAGAGTTAGTCGATGACTGCGTAATAAAAGTAATTTACATACTGCTAGTGTAAATATATTTTTTAATATTAACTACCTTTTTTAATTCTAAAATAAATCAACAATCTCAAGATTTATAAGAAAATTGTCTTCAAAAAATACGTCCCAAAGCATCCCTGTTGATATCATAATTCAAATGCAAATTAGAATAGAAATTTTGATGCAAAAGTTTTTTCGCGATATTCATCATACAAATTTATCATCTTACTTGTCCGTATGTCGTTCTGGAAAGAAATATATTTTTTAACTGATATGTTTTCTTGAAAACAAATGCAAATTTACCTATTTTTTCCACCGGCAGGCACGAATATGATATTCAAAACAGAAGCAATGACAACGAATTTTACACACATTGTTGTATTTTAGCGCAAAACGATAAGTTTCGCAAATATTTTAAATTATTGCCTGGAACATACACATTTATCGTTATTATTGGAAATGCAAGACTTGGCATGCATTTTTAATTTCTTTTTTATTGAATTCAAATGAATAAAAACACATTTTTCTAAAATATTTCTCAATTTACATTTTAAAGTTTTTTCTGAAACTTGAATGTAACTCTGTGCGGAGAATGAGAGAATTGAAAATCAGGTGATCTCAGCTGTTTTCAAATGTAAACAAACAAAATGGCGCTTTCCATACTTGTAAGCCTATACAATGATTGAAAGTTTATTTATTAATAATCAAAAATTTTCTTTTCAACTATAAACAAATTCATAGAACCATAAATTGAAAATCAAGAATTTAAACAAGTATAAAAACATACACAAGTAAAATACCCTACATATACTCCATATATTTATATTTAAGTTTATTTTTAAATAAAAGTATTTTAATGTTTTAAAATTGAAAGTTTATTTATTAATAATCAAAAATTTTCTTTTCAACTACAAACAAATTCATAGAACCATAAATTGAAAATCAAGAATTTAAACAAGTATAAAAACATACAAGTAAAATACCCTACATATACTCCCCCTCCAGTAAAACGATAAATTAATTAATATTAAATGTTATTTTCTTTTTTGTATTTGGAATTGTTAGTGAATTAGAGTTTTGTGTTGTATCAGAAATTATATTTGCAGGTTTGAGTAAATCTATTGAAACTGTTTTAATCATATTTCCATATTGAATTTTGAATACTTTACTATTTATATAAATAATTTTAAATGGTCCTTCATAAGGTGATTGTAAATTTGATTTATGAATAACTTTAACAAAAACGTATTCACAAGTACCCAAGTTCTTTGGAACAAAAGAGTATCCTTTATTGTGATGTACCACATTTGATCTAACATTTGAAAAATATTTTCTTAGCTTAGAAAGGGTTTCATTTGTATTATCAACTTCATTATTATAACTGTTCGTAACAACTAATTCACCTGGTAATCTTAATGTTTGTCCATAAACTAATTCTGCAGAAGAGCATTTTAAATCTTCTTTAACAGACGTACGTAATCCTAATAATATCCAAGGAAGAATTTCAGACCAGTGGGTAGAATCATCTGAAGTTGTAATAGCAGTCTTTAATATCCTATGAAATCTTTCAATCGTTCCATTTGATTGGGGATGATATGGGGACGTATGAATTTTGTGGGATCCTAACAATTTAGTTAATTCTGTGAACATTTTTGATATAAATTGGCGATCCTGCGGGATAACAAATGAAAGAATCGAGCTAAGCTAAAAACAAAACTGTGACCAACAGCAGATTACAGCAGAAAACTGAAGTTACAAAAGCGAGCGGAGTACGATAGCCACAAGAAAAAATGAGTTATTAAACAGTAGCAGCTCTTAAAAGGAATAATAATAAAGTTCCAGCAGCATCTCCAGCGGCTATCAACAAAGGCGACACTGTGTGCCAGTCACCGGTCACCAGTCATCACTACGACCAACAACAACAAACAAGAAGTTCAGCCAGCGTTGCAATTACAATCAACCTTCAAGTTACAGCTAACATAGTAAAAAATCGGCATTTAGCTGCACAAATTAATAAACGACAGAAGCAGCTACGTACTACAACAGTTATAATAGCAAGTATATACACATATATGCATACATTTATTTGTTTTAAAGTTTATATTTAAACTAATTTAAATATACACATATACAGGGTGTCCTATAGACAGTTCCTTAACTTTGCAGTGGTATGGCGATAGCCAAACAACCGAAAGTTCAAGAAATGTGTCTTGCGATATCAGAGGGGTGAGTGGTCGTCAAGATTATCAGCTAAAAAATTTGCATACAATCAAAGGACTGAATTTGCCGAAGCAGTCATTCAACAAGTTCATGCACACTCACCACCAATGCAGAACTGCCTGTTTACCGAGTAGTAAAACAGGCTCATTGTGAAACTTCCACAGCCATGCCGAGGGTGATTCACATTCGTAAGTCCGTCGCTTTGGGTCAGCTCAACAAACTAGTTGAAGAATATTTTTCGGTCGAGAATTTCGGCGTCAACTGTAAAATCGCATTAGAGTCAGACGAGAATCAGCGTGCCAGAAAGGTTCTAGCCGAAACAACAAGGGACCTTGGTCAGAGGTATGAAGTCGGATTGCTGTGGCGGGAAGATTCAGTCAACCTCCCACACAGTTATGCAATGGCAAAACAGCGTTTATTAAACCTCGAGTCACGCATGTTGAGGGATGCAGATTACGCCGAAACCTATAAGAGGGAAATTTCGAAGTATCTCGACAAAGGTTACGCACGAGAATTAACGCCAGACGAAGCCGCACACGAGGGCCGAGGTCATGGTACCTTCCGGACTTTGGCGTCGTTAATCCGCATAAGCCGCAAAAACTCCGTATCGTTTTTGACGCATCTGCCGCCATAAATGCCTCATCAATAAATTCAGTCTTGCTGAAGGGTCTGGAGCAAGCGCAGTCACTCGTAGCTATAATTCAGATTCCGCCAGGGAATTGTAGCAGTCGCCGGAGATATTCAAGAAATGTTCTCACAAGTGCGAATACGAGACGTCGATCAGGATGCGCAACGATTTCTGTGGCGAGATGGAAAGCTGAAAGAACCGATCCGTACCTACAAGATGACAACAATGATTTTTGGAGCTATTTGTTCGCCATGCTGTGCGGAGCACGTTAAAAATACCAACGCTGCGAAGTTCCAGTCTACTATGCCCAGGGGTGCTCGTGCAGTAATCGAGAAAACGTATGTCGACGATCTAGTCGTAAGCTTCAATAGCGCCGACGAAGCAGTTGCGGTCACCAACGAAGCCATCAAAATCAATGCCGCTGCGGGTTTCAAGCTCCGCAATTTTGTATCAAACAACAAGTTTGTCGAACGAACATTAAATGGTCAAGGATTCACTGCCGACAACGATATTATTAGAATGGAACGTCTAGCAACGATGGAGAAGGTTCTGGGCATGTATTGGAACACTGCCAACGACGGGTTAGAATTTCATTTCAAATTTCACAAAATCGGCCGCGATGTGCTCGATGGTACGCGATCTCCAACCAAGCGAGAGTTGCTGGGCATAGCCATGTCCATGTACGATCCGTTTGGTCACCTGGCAAACGTAACAGTATGTTTGAAGTTGTTGTTGCAATCATTGTGGAAGCTACGAGTACAGTGGGACGAAAAGATACCGTATCAATTGGAAGAGCAGTGGTCCAAGTGGTGGAGAAGCATACAGTCTGCAAAGCGTCTTTCGGTGCCACGGTGCTATTCCACGATGTTACCAGTCGCGGAGGACATACAGCTGCACATTTTCGTGGATGCCAGTTTCTGCGCATATGCGACCGTGGCGTATCTGCGCGTAAGACGGGCTAACAAAATCGACGTTACTTTGGTATGCGCTAAGTCGAGGTGTGCGCATCTGAAAGGCATGACGATTCCGCGTTTGGAATTACAGACTGCAGTCTTGGGTTGCCGCCTTAAAGAGTCGCTTGAACGCTGCCATGATTTCCGAGTAGACAACACTAAGTTTTGGAGTGATTCCAAGACTGTCTGGATCCGTTCAACCAACCGATTTTCAGGCAGTTTGTCGCCTATCGCGTAACCGAAATATTAGGCGTAACATCTGCGGACCAGGGGCGGTGGTTTCCGACAACGCTGAACGTCGCGGACGAGGCGACACGAGCCTGTTCATCCTTTGAGTGCGAAACGCAATCAAGGTGGTTCACGGAACCAGGGTTTCTCTACCAAGACAAATCGCACTGACCACAGGAGATACCAGAGCTGACATCTGACCATTGCGCTTCGGAAAAATGCGTGGGACGAGTCTTATTGCTGTCAAATTCTGGCGAGTATGCTATAAACTTTACTAATTACTCATCTTTTTTTAAAATCGCTAGAGTTGTGGCCTGGATTTTCCGATTTTTCTACAATGTTATGTCTGGTACTCGTCAAAGTGGAGAGCTGAAGGACATAGAGCTTGCCAACGCCGAGAAACCCGTTCTTCGAAAGGTTCAGACCGACTCTTTTGCCGAAGAGATCAACGCCATTGAGCGGAAAACGTCTCAAGCGACTATTACAACGCGTTTTGCAGCAAGAGGCACCACGGTTAGAAACGTTTCAAAGCACCCTTATAGAAGCCGAAAATATACCCCCTTATTCTAGAACCCGAATTTTCGTAATTCGTAATTCGTAGCTCCGCTACGAAAAACGAAAAATCCACATGCTGCAACCCTTGCGGAAACATGTGCAGCATTGCCAGCTATCAGTTGTTTTTCGAAGATAGCTGAATGAAGGAAAACAAAGTTGAAAGGAATTAAAAAAAACACTCATCATGTGCTTGTTTATCGTAAAATTGGTTAATTTTACATATTTTGAGGAAAATTATTGATTCTGACGTATTTGCAATTATAGCAGCAGAGTAAGCGGGCGCTAAGGCATAGTAACCATGGGCACATCTATGTCAGCTTCTGGTTGAATTGTTGAACCACAAGCCAGAACTCCTCCTATGCCTGAAGCTCTTGTTCTCAATCCAGTTAATGCAATAACAGCTTCTTCCAAGCCATTGAAAACATGCACTTTGTTAGGTCCACCACCTGTTGCGCTTGCTTCTGCCTTCGGCCGCGCTTAGGGATTATAACTCTTACTAAGTAGAATTCTCCTTTCTGTGTTGCCGGAGAATAGGGGCTTCTGCATGTCAAAGGTATACAATATTTCTTGTGCATATCACTTCGGCTACGCCGTCCACAGTACTTTGCGCAGAACCCACTTCGAAATTTGCAAAAAATGTGCATAGTGCAAACCGAGTTCATTAATAAACTAGTGGTAGGAAATTTGAAAAATTTATCCTAAATAAAATGTGAATTCGGTTTACGCGTTTGGACACAACAACCGAAAATCATTTTACAAATAACTAAACCGGACCCAAGTTTATCGATAAGGGGCAACAAAGATAATTTTTTGCTCGTTTATATAAAGCAGTGGATAAAAAATATACGTATTGTAAGAGTATGTACTTAGTATACCCGCCCTAAGCTTTAAGTTAAGTTATTGTAAACTAGGCATAAGGTGATTTGTGTCTATACCATTAGTGACAGAGTTATGGGTCTAGCCCTTAAGGCATGATCGCCCAGGATACCGTTTTGTAAATAATTAGCGGAATAAAGATTCATTCGATATTTGATAGCGAGAACGACGGACGTGTTTTAGTAACCACTTAGCCTTCTGAATATTTCATCAGAAGTGGTCTTTTGACCCATCATAAATCAAAGTAATCTAATCGCGAAGTAAACGTTCAGTTAATTAACATTTTGGCGCGCGAGATGGAACACGATGTAATCAAAGCTGAAAAGTATTCACTAATGCAGCTAAAAGCATGGTACGCCGCCGTGAGCGTCAACGTATGCGGCGCCAGGGTATTGCTGGCCGCCAGGTTAAGTGAATTGGCGGTAGAAGCTGGAAGATTACGCCCGGGCTCTAACGTCATGTCTGTTGAAAAAGGCGCAGACAACGGGAATGTCAACGTACAGCAACAACGAAAGACAACTACAGGAGGAAACAACGGCGAGAGTGATGGTGAGAACAATGGCGAGGACAAAGACAATGGTGCAGGCTGTAACGAAGGTGCGAAAAGTGCAGCAGACAACGGCGATGGTGCGGCATACGAGCAAAATATTGTAACATGTGCACGTAGCGGTACTTTGGGCGTCCGTTTTTCCAGAAGTAACGGAGGCGTCGATGGAGCGAGTAGCGGTGAGAATAACGGCGCGGCGTCTGGCCGCAACAACGATAGTTTCGAAGCGAAGCAAATAAAGGTCGAGTTATTGGGCAAAGGGATCGAACTCCTAAACTTACAAAATGCCCTGTTCGAAAAAGAGGGTACAATGGCAGTAAGCGTTGAAAAAGTGAGCAATGATGCTCCGTTCGAAACTTTGATGGCGATTATACCAACGTCCAACAGCGCCAATGGTGCGAGCAAAGGAAAAGGTGAGAACAACACAACAAAGATGCGAACAACGACACTGAGACGGGAAACCACAATGCTGACAACGGCAACGGTCCTTACGGTGGCGGTGAGCAGCTACATGAGTTACTCCAAGAAAACTACAATGTTCTGTGCATGCAAAGTAGAAGGTTTGGTCGCCTGGTAACGAACCATGAAATAGTTTGCGACGCGCGGAATACAGCTGGGGCGAAAAATTTTTCGGTTGGAACTCGAAAAAGAAAAGGCTATAGCAACAGTTACAATATTCAATTCGAAGCCAGAGGTCCCGTTCGAGATGATAAAAACTTGATAGCTAACAGCAGTAGCGCAAGCATTTATGGCGGCGCAGGCAACAGCTATGGCGAAAACAACGACATCAGCGAAGACAAAAGCAGAGCCGTAAACAACGACAGCGACACAAACAGCAGACGCACAAACAAAAGCGCCGAAAACAACAGCAATGGTGCCAACAGTGCGAACCCCAATGGTGATGAGCTCCAAGCAGGCATCAAGATATGCATGCTAACAGAAATATTTAACGGAAGCGGGTGTAGTAAAGATGCAGAATGCCGCCCAACTTCTATATGTTTGTCGTCTGAAGAAGCAAATATGAAGATGCAACATTCGGAAAAAGAGATGGAGTTTCGGAGATTTAAACTACAACTGAAAAGTCAAAACGCAGTCGTATCAGCAGCGGCAGACCATACAAAGCCCGAAATGCCCTGTGAAACGATAAAAGAACTGTGGGTTGACTACGGTAGAGGTAAGGGCTTCGAAATATGGCGCCCTCAGCTAACACACTATCAACATACGTGGAAAAGATGTTCACAATCTGAAACAACATTCCAAACCGAAGGTAGTATAAATACGGCGTAGAATCAGGTGATTCTATTAATCAGGACGGCCGAGTTGTAAGAGTATGTACTTAGTATACCCGCCCTAAGNTTTAAGTTAAGTTATTGTAAACTAGGCATAAGGTGATTTGTGTCTATACCATTAGTGACAGAGTTATGGGTCTAGCCCTTAAGGCATGATCGCCCAGGATACCGTTTTGTAAATAATTAGCGGAATAAAGATTCATTCGATATTTGATAGCGAGAACGACGGACGTGTTTTAGTAACCACTTAGCCTTCTGAATATTTCAGTATATGCAAAAGGCAAATTTATCTGTTTAAATGAAGCACAAAATGAAACTCAAAAGAAGCTATAAAATCCTTTAAGATTTTTTTTAACGATTAAACAACTGAAGATATAAAAAGCTAATATTTAATTAACCCACTTGCGCTCTCTTCACTATATAAACGACACCATTTCAACCCACGTCTAAAAGTTTACTATTATTATTAGAACGAAATTGCTTTAATAAGTTTGCACCTACTGGTATTAATTTCACTTCAGATAGAATAGAAGATAAATAGGTATAACTGGGGATACCGGATTTGGGAACTTACAAATCGACTTTTCACATTAGAAGTGGTCCTCATGAAAACCTGTGATTTTTTTTTTTAATTATTGCACTTTGCCCTAAAATATCTGCTATTATAAAGTAAAAATAGTAAATTAATCAAATTATTAACAGTGAGTATAAGGGTTTGTTATTTGATGGATTTATAAAGCTACGCAAACGTCAAAGCCGCGAAGCTGTGCTTTTTTGTGCTCTGTTTAAATTTTGTGTTTTATAAAGCTGTTTACGCTGAATAAAGTAAACAATTAAAAAAAGTGTGATTAAACGTCTAGTGCACAATTTAAAGATAAGTATATCAAAATTTCCTGTAAATTTGATTAATTTAACTTGACATTCTTAATTGCATGTGCCGAGTGTTTTGTTTCATATAATATATTGTTATTGTACAATTATTTTTGTTTGTGCACATTGAGTTTGCTCTTTTTGTCTTTTTGTAATTTCTGCTGTTTCATCTTTGTCACAGGTGTTTGCGTTGTGTTTATTAGGTGTCAAACATACAGTGTATTTAAAACTGTTCGCTACATAGCTTTCAAACCGATATTTACCAGCTGATTGGTTCTCTGATTGATACATCGTTTTCAAAACTGTTTTGCTTTTTTGCTTCTAAAACCTATATATAAATATCATTTTAAACATGTCGTGTATTTACACCAATTGCCACGTTAAAAGCGAATCCTATGTGTCATGCATGCCCATATAAAATATGCTGGTTTGACCGGTAGGGTGTTAGACGCTATTCATGAGTGAAAGGGTCTCCGTTGGTCTTGTCAAAAATGTAGATCAACCGAAGTTGATTTATTTAAATTCCTGCCTAAAGAATCCACAAATGGATTTTCTCAGACCGGGAAGGATCTGTTGTATTGACTTCAAATCGTTATGAGAGAGGGAGTAGGGATGTACCAACAAGAATATACAACAACTACTGCAGCAGGCTGAACTCCTACTTGAGTAGGTTGAATGAGGATGTGCCGAATGAGTGTCCGGCATGCGGAGAGACCCCACATGACTCGAAACATCTCTTCGCATGCCCGGAAAACCCGACAACTCTAACGGCCTTGTTCCTGGGGACAAACCCCACAGAAGCTGCACGCTTCCTAGGGTTGCCGTTAGTGGAACTTGACGACAACGACTGAGATACCAACCGTCCTGGGCGGGGTTGTTGTAGCCGCTACAACAACAACAACAACAAAAGAATGAAAGTCGTTAGAACTTGGAAATATAGCGATGGCTGAAATAAAAAGTGTTACACCATGTTACAGTTTTGCTCGTCACTGTATTTCCGACATTCCGAGCATGGTTATAGACTAAAATATGAATATGTCATGGGGGCGTCGCACCTCCCATACAAACTGAATTTTTCAGACTGCATATGAAGAGGAGTTTGCAGTAGAATACTAGAACTTGGTATGGAGATAGTATATGAAATCAATCCTATACTATGTAGAAAAGTGGCAGTTATTGGAAAAGGGGGCGTCNATACCGGATTTGGGAACTTACAAATCGACTTTTCACATTAGAAGTGGTCCTCATGAAAACCTGTGATTTTTTTTTTTAATTATTGCACTTTGCCCTAAAATATCTGCTATTATAAAGTAAAAATAGTAAATTAATCAAATTATTAACAGTGAGTATAAGGGTTTGTTATTTGATGGATTTATAAAGCTACGCAAACGTCAAAGCCGCGAAGCTGTGCTTTTTTGTGCTCTGTTTAAATTTTGTGTTTTATAAAGCTGTTTACGCTGAATAAAGTAAACAATTAAAAAAAGTGTGATTAAACGTCTAGTGCACAATTTAAAGATAAGTATATCAAAATTTCCTGTAAATTTGATTAATTTAACTTGACATTCTTAATTGCATGTGCCGAGTGTTTTGTTTCATATAATATATTGTTATTGTACAATTATTTTTGTTTGTGCACATTGAGTTTGCTCTTTTTGTCTTTTTGTAATTTCTGCTGTTTCATCTTTGTCACAGGTGTTTGCGTTGTGTTTATTAGGTGTCAAACATACAGTGTATTTAAAACTGTTCGCTACATAGCTTTCAAACCGATATTTACCAGCTGATTGGTTCTCTGATTGATACATCGTTTTCAAAACTGTTTTGCTTTTTTGCTTCTAAAACCTATATATAAATATCATTTTAAACATGTCGTGTATTTACACCAATTGCCACGTTAAAAGCGAATCCTATGTGTCATGCATGCCCATATAAAATATGCTGGTTTGACCGGTAGGGTGTTAGACGCTATTCATGAGTGAAAGGGTCTCCGTTGGTCTTGTCAAAAATGTAGATCAACCGAAGTTGATTTATTTAAATTCCTGCCTAAAGAATCCACAAATGGATTTTCTCAGACCGGGAAGGATCTGTTGTATTGACTTCAAATCGTTATGAGAGAGGGAGTAGGGATGTACCAACAAGAATATACAACAACTACTGCAGCAGGTTGAACTCCTACTTGAGTAGGTTGAATGAGGATGTGCCGAATGAGTGTCCGGCATGCGGAGAGACCCCACATGACTCGAAACATCTCTTCGCATGCCCGGAAAACCCGACAACTCTAACGGCCTTGTCCCTGTGGACAAACCCCACAGAAGCTGCACGCTTCCTAGGGTTGCCGTTAGTGGAACTTGACGACAACGACTGAGATACCAACCGTCCTGGGCGGGGTTGTTGTAGCCGCTACAACAACAACAACAACAAAAGAATGAAAGTCGTTAGAACTTGGAAATATAGCGATGGCTGAAATAAAAAGTGTTACACCATGTTACAGTTTTGCTCGTCACTGTATTTCCGACATTCCGAGCATGGTTATAGACTAAAATATGAATATGTCATGGGGGCGTCGCACCTCCCATACAAACTGAATTTTTCAGACTGCATATGAAGAGGAGTTTGCAGTAGAATACTAGAACTTGGTATGGAGATAGTATATGAAATCAATCCTATACTATGTAGAAAAGTGGCAGTTATTGGAAAAGGGGGCGTCGTCCTCCTTTACATACTGAAACTTATATAATACATATTTCTGCTGGGATTTATAGATCATACAAGTGGAACTATCGTACAGAATATCTGTAGAGGTATTTGAGGAAGGATACGGAAATTATTTGTGGAGATTTATGTTAGCAATACTTTACTGTAAGCGAAAGAAAGTGAGTTAGTGGAAAAGAGCTTTCTCGTAGTTGAGAATAGTCTTGCAATTACGTATAACGATAAAATGTTAAAAATCTGGCCTGTGTGTGACATGATGATTCAGAGTTTTTGCCAAAAACGTCAGGTAGTTTCTGAAACAATTTTCTTGAACTGTATATATATTTATTTCTTAACATTTCGATTATATTTTGCTGCTAAAAATGGGTGATAGCAAGTTATGAAGGTTATTACTAAGTCTTTGACATATATTGTGGGAAAATCATTGGAAGCTCATGGGATCATCTTGGATATAGAGTTGTCAAATCGCTGTTATCAAAAATTTTAGGTGTTTATATTCGTAGTAAGAAATGGTGGTGGGTTATGAATCTCGACGTACATGCTTGATATGAGTGTATCTAACCGGTGGAGTCGACATGTTTTGTCGAGCGAAGATTCTTTTCCACCAATTAGCTATTAGAAGACACATTGTTCGAATAAAGCTACGCATCCGGTTCTATTAAACCCAAGGCATAACGGATAGTTGCCAGGCTAGTTGCCTAAGCAGCTAAAGTGTGTTCTGTGTCATGAGGTTATAATATGGCAATGTACAGGATGCAAAAAAAACGTTATGCCTTGTCAAGTAATATTTTAAAAATTAACACACATAAGTGCCCGCTGTACTTAAAAAAGTACACTCCCTGTAGTTAACTTTTGAGCTTTTTTCGTTAATTTTAATTCCTTAGTTTGTTTAAAATGGATTTTATGATCACATAAATAAAATTAGATATAATAAAATTCCAACCGTTTTTGTTTGAGCGTAAATGGGTTAATACCAAAAGATTTGAACTGGAGCTACCGCCACCGTTTGCTTCGAGGAATTACACCACCCCAGGTTTAATTCTTCTTTACTAGTGCACATAAATTTATAGCTGGACAATATACTCAACTAAAACAGGTTGCAGAATAAATTCGATTTAATTTTTGAAGCCCATAGCCTTAAAATTTCTCACCTGTAATAACTGCGATGTTCACCTAAATATCTTCGGAATAAAATCTGGTTTATTCAATTTAAAAAACCTTGAAATTCAACCGCATTAACACTTCCCAGACTAAAGTACATCTGGACATTTTTTAAATCTTTTGCAATATTTACAGCTCTTTACATTCTAACTTCTTCAGTGAAGGAATGTTTTCCTATATATTGCTAAGGTTGGGCCCATATTTTTTAAAATATATAATTACATTCGGAAATCCTTAGAACTTTGTCTTAAAATAAGAAACACACAGGTCACTAAATCAGTTTTTCCAAATTACTACTTATAAAGTAGTGATCAGTATTGGATACAATATAAAATTGTTTTACAGCCTAAGAAATCGTTAGGATCTCTAAAGACATCTTTCATATATATATTTTCAATGAAGAAAGTATCAAAAAAAGGGCTAAAAACATGAATATTTTCGCAATTAGTTAAAATATCGGCTCTTGAAATGAATATGAGAAGCGACACTCAAATTTGGAATTCAATTGGTTTGCATAATAATGTGACTATGCATGAATACATGGGCATAATCCTCTCCAGAAACACTATGTTCGTCTAAAAATATGTATTTAAATATTTACTAAACGATTTTGCGAAGGTTTGGAGGTTTTATACACATTGATATGGTGATCATGATCTAGTCCATATAATAAAGACGAATCCCCACCAGAAACTGTATAAATCGGCTATAATTCAATGAATAACGAATAAAATATTATGAATTTTGAGGCTTAACTAACTTTTTTAGTAAACATAGCTCTGGGAAGAACTGAAATCGCATATTGAGTAATAATTATAAAAAATGGAACGGCAAGAGTCTGAAATCATCATCGGTGCCTTTAAAGGATGATTTATGCCGGATTGAAAATACAAGGAAGCGAAAATTCAGTTATGAAAAAAATTTTCCCTGTACTTCGAACATTACGTAACATGAGGAAAACTGTAAAACTGAAATATTTTTATAAAAGAAAGGCAGTTTTACTCGATTTTATTGCAAATTTACTGGCCACTAGTTGAGAATCTATGATTTCAAACGAAAATAGAAAAAAGGGGTCCCCAGTGGAAATTTAAATTTTTGGTCTCATACGAAGCGCAGATCTTTCTAGAATAGTTGAAGAGTGAAAAAATGGCGAAACAACTTCAATTTATTTAAAAAAAAAATCATTTTTCTCATTGACCGCGCCATTATTTGGTTATACACTACTTTTACCAAAGGAGCCCTAATTGAGACTCCAAGAAAACCAGACAGATTTGTGGCCACACCCTTAACGCGGGAGCACCATCCATTATAGCAACACAATCTGTTCACTTTCTTTTAACACAAATCATTAAAATAATCCAAATATTTACCTTTTAGACGCTCGAATAACAATTATCTGAACAACTTAATTCAATAAGACACTCACCTGGCTCATTATATTTTTGTCGCAGCACACCTCTTTCTTTTAAAGCAGACATTAAACATACAATAATATTTAATTATTATTTAATTTTTTTAAAAAATTTGCACTTCAAATCTAAATATTAGAAATGGAAATTTTTTTCTCCAACGCAGCACAAAATTTCACGTCGTTCACGTCTCCCATTCACAAGTCATATCTCGAAAATCGCCATTTTGTCTTTTCGTAATTGTAATCAGTGTTGCCAATTATCAACGACAAATTCGAACTTCGAATTTTCAACCCGGGTCGAAGGGAGATGTTTTGCAGCACCTAACGTTGATATATGGTGTTGAAAACTGAAACAATTTTTTATGTCCATCGCAGATTTTTTCTAATTTTCTACACTGGTATGACATCCACAGTTGCCAAATAAACGCATTTCATTGGACTCGAAAATGGTTAAACTTTATTTCCTCTCCTTTGGTGTATTTATAATTTTCTTGCACTACAATACCAATTCAATCATTCTACCACAATTGCTGCTTATGTTCGGGTACCACAAGCAGCCATTTTGAAAATCATTCGATGAAGAATTTCGAAAATTATAGTTCAGTGGAATACCCTTGATAATTAGTTGTGTTCTTTTACAAATTATCCAGTTACTTGCCAGTAACTCTCCAGTAACTTAATATCTGAGAATTCGCTCTCATAGCAAAAAGAGTACAAGAACGCAAAACCAGTAATAATTTGCAATTTTACGAACAGTTGATTAATTTGTTGTTTATTCGCAGCTAGTTTCTAATAAAACAATATATATTATATTTAAATAGGTTTATTTTGTCAATTTCAACTATAAAAACCCCATAAACATTTCTTTTATTAGTTTCAATTGCACCCAGCAAAATGCGATCAGCTGCTTTTCTCACTTGCAAGTTCTTACTAGTAAAAATTTATCCAGTAAAAACTAGCAACTTCTCCTCAAAATGACATGTCACTTTGCGCTCCCAATTTCTCCTTACAAGTTTTTTGGGTACAAGAACACCAAAACGTGATAGTTAGTAAAAACTAGTACACACTCTCGCGTACAAGAACGCTACTATTTGCGAAAACATCGAGGGTTGCAATGTTCTGTACTTGTTTTTATCATAGGCTTTGTTTCTTTTCTTTTCTAGCAGATAATTATCAGCAAGAAGAAGAACGGGAAAATGGTAAACGCAAAACTAGCAGAAACTAGCAAGTAAACAGATGATGGATGTATTTGACTATTGAAAATATTTGGCGCGAATTTTCGTTTATTCATTTTGACAGCTGCTAGTTTCTGCTAGTAAAAATTTTACTAGCACAAATTAGCAGGAGAGCCAAAAAAAGAAGAGCACAAGAACGAGAGAGCTGCTAGTTTTTTGGGTTAAGAAACGCTTTCCAGCAGATATTAGTGATAATTATCTGATAAGAAACAAAGCTATGAACGAACGACATGTATTTTTGGTTCCTGTGTTTTTATAGCATAGAGAAGGGTGTTCACACGACACGCAGCTTGGCCTTTTTAAATTCGTTTAATTACCCAGAAAAAAATTCAAATTACCCACAAATCCCCACAAACATTTTTAAATTCCCCGCAAATTCTCCAGAAACGAAATAAAAATTTTTAAGTTTAGTTTCCTTCACAAAGCTGTATTATTCTTTAAGATATATAATAGGGGTCTTCCCTTAAACACGTAAAAGCTTCGCAAAGCTTGTAAATTTGCGAGCCTCGTAAAAGAACTGTCAAAGTTTGTATGGAGGTCTATTAACGAGCCCCTCGTAAATTTACGAGGCAAATTTGATGTGCAAACGACCTCGTAAACTTCAGTGTTGCCGAGGGGCCGAAATTTTTATAATAAAATGAATGTTAAAAAGATTAGAAGATAAAATCATTCTCTCATCTAATTTTTTTCAGACGTTTGCAAACATTTTAAAATCATATAAAATTGAAAATAAAAAGTTTAATTTCCACAATTGTTGCTGCTTGAGATTAAAAATGAGAATGTGTGTGTGAGCTTGATTTCGAATTTTAAAATTATATTGCTGGCAAACGTCAGACTGCTTCTCGATGACTTTACCTTGTAATGTTTTTATCCTGATGAAATGTATGATAAAATAATGAAAATAAATAATACTTACGCTAATAAAATGGATGCATTTCATCCACTAAGGGCCGGGTACTCAATGTCTGGTTAACACTAATCTCCGGTTAAACATCGTTATCGACGTTATCGGCTCTCTGTTGTATGCATGGAGTCGAAGACGTCGATAACGATGTTTAACCGCAGATTAGTGTTAACCAGACATTGAGTAACCGGCCCTAACTGTATTGACCTAGGTTTTCTGCTAATTTTCGGCATTTTTAAGTGATAGAGTTAGGGCCGGTTACTCAATGTCTGGTTAACACTAATCTCCGGTAAAACATCGTTATCGACGTTACCGACTCCATGTTATATGCATGGAGCCGAACACGTCGATAATGTTGTTTAAACGGAGATTAGTGTTAAACATATATTGAGTAAACGGCCCTTAATATGGCGGGTTGTTATGGAAAAATTGCTTCACAAAATCCTGGTTGCTTTGTCAAGCAGTCACTTTATGGGCTGTTTTTGCTTACGCGTAAAAGCACATTTAGCGAATTTAGCTCTAAATGCCACTCTAAAGGTACATTTATCCATAAAAAATTTGTCACCTAAATGCACCTCCATTTCTGCATTAAGGGCCGGCTACTCACTGTATGGTTAACGCTAATCCTCGGTTAAAAATAGTTATCGACGTTACCGACTTCCTGTTGTATGCATGGAGTTGTAGACGTCGATAACGATGTTTAACCGCAGATTAGTGTTAACCAGACATTGAGTAACCGGCCCTAAGGCTGTGTGCGAGTACGTCTAAGGGCCGGCTACTCACTGTATGGTTAACGCTAATCCTCGGTTAAAAATAGTTATCGACGTTACCGACTTCCTGTTGTATGCATGGAGTTGTAGACGTCGATAACGATGTTTAACCGCAGANTTAGGGCCGGTTACTCAATGTCTGGTTAACACTAATCTGCGGTTAAACATCGTTATCGACGTTACCGACTCCCTGTTGTATGCATGGAGTCGAAGACGTCGATAACGATGTTTAACCGCAGATTAGTGTTAACCAGACATTGAGTAACCGGCCCTAAATTGCTACCTAAATAGAGAAAAATCCTAAATCACTGGAAAGTGTCGGTAATGCAGTGAATAGGAACAGTTTAGATTTTGTCCGAGCATACTTTTCAACCAAAATTGAACTGTGAAATATAAAAGGGGGCACGATTATTTACTACACTTTCTACTACGGTTCTCTAAAGTTTTTTTGTGAAAAAATAGCACAAGGCAACCCAGGTTTGCAACAGAAATATATGCCCGCTCCACTATTTCTTGAGGAAAAAGTGAGGCAACAGGCTGTGAAGTATCAAAAAATGTCAAAATTCCTTGGACACACACGCGAAATAATAGCAATTTTTTCTTGACCGTTTTCTTGAGAGCTGCATACAGGGCTTAATCGATACAGCTATGATATTTTTACACGAAATAGAAGAAGACGTAGCGATAATTTCTGCATACTCATCTCAAAATTTGTATTTTTTGGATTATGACACTACTAAAGTAAATGAGCGATGTGTATATGTTTATTTGCCTCCACTTGGTCCGAAGATTCCCACAATTCTCTCTTACTCATATCTATTTAAGAGTTTGACCAACCATCTCTTCGATGACAGGCAAAAGCCCTGGTGCAGACAAAATCCCGTACCCCGTTCTAAAAAATCATCCGTATCCCATCAAACATAGAGTCATTAAACTCCATAACTACATTTTATNTAAACGAAGGAAATTTCCTCATCTGAACGGACAGTAAACCAGCCAGCGAAGCCTCTTTTAACAGTGCTAATGATTCTCATATAATTTCGAAATCACGTGAAATACTCTTTTGACACAAAAACACATTTAAAATTATGTGGTTTTCTTGAGAGCTGCATGCAGGGCATAAGCGAACAATGATTTTTTATAAGTTTTAAGTAATTTTTATCTTTTCTATGGCACAAAAAAGAAACATTTTACAAAAATTTCAGTACAAATGTCTTTGATATTGGTAAAATAAAGAATAGGGCCCGGCAAAGGCTGGTATGCAGCTCCCAAGAAATCGGTCAAGAAAAATTTGCCATTATTTCGTGTGTGTATCCAAGGAATTTTGACATTTTTGATACTTCACAGCCTGTTGCCTCACTCTTTCCTCAATAAATAATGGAACGGGCATATATTTCGGTTGCAAACCTGGGTTGCCTTGTGCCATTTTTTCACAAAAAAGCTTTAGAGAACCGTAGTAGAAAGTGTAGTAAATTCCCTAAGAACTGCGTACTGCCTTAAGAAAATTTGACTCAAAAACATTTCTTAGCCATTTCTTGTACGTCATTTAAATGGAGTTTTTGCTTTTCTTGACAGCTGCATACAGGCCTTTAATCGTGCGCCCTTTTATATTTCACAGTTCAATTTTGGTTGAAAAGTATGCTCGGACAAAATCCAAACTGTTCATATTCACTGCATTACCGACACTTTCCAGTGATTTAGGATTTTTCTCTATTTAGGGCCGGTTGTTCAATGTCGGGTTATAATCTGTACATCATTATCGACGATTTCGATATCATGCATATAACATGTGATCGATAAAGCAGTCGTTGTATTTAACCAGAGCTTCTACCTCCGATTTGTGCTAATCGGACATTGAACAACCGGCCCTTAGGGCCGGTTTCTCCATCTCTGGTTAGCACTAACTCCCCGGTTAAACATTGTTATCGACGTTCTAACTCCATGTATATAACAGGGAGTCGATAAGGTCGGTAACGATGTTTACCGGGGGATTAGTGTTAGCCGGAGATAGAGAAACCGGCCCTTAGGTAGCAATTTAGGGCCGGTTACTCAATGTCTGGTTAACACTAATCTGCGGTTAAACATTAAACACAAAAATTTCAGTACAAATATCTTTGATTTTGGTAAAATAAAGAATAGGGCCCGGCAAACNTACAAATGTCTTTGATATTGGTAAAATAAAGAATAGGGCCCGGCAAAGGCTGGTATGCAGCTCCCAAGAAATCGGTCAAGAAAAATTTGCCATTATTTCGTGTGTGTATCCAAGGAATTTTGACATTTTTGATACTTCACAGCCTGTTGCCTCACTCTTTCCTCAATAAATAATGGAACGGGCATATATTTCTGTTGCAAACCTGGGTTGCCTTGTGCTCTTTTTTCACAAAAAACTTTAGAAAACCGTAGTATTTTAAATAGGCACATGCAGTACCATGGATATTCAGTTACAAGTGCGTGATTTGTGGTTCTAAATTCTCCAAATATGATC
>NW_016160715.1:44848-60355 GCF_001687245.7 Rhagoletis zephyria | reverse complement strand
ATCTGCGTCCAGAAATTTCCGCTTTACGCCACACTGTGTTATACCAACACCCATTTTTTAACACGACAAATGTTCACGGTTAAAAGAGAGTGAACTTTGTCATTCGGTTTAAGAGCTCACTGAAGTTAGGGCGCCGGTTTACTAATAGGTGTAGCTGCAAGCGCGTGTCACGTCAAAGACGAGGTGGCGCCAAAAAAAATCCCAGAGAAAGTGGAATACCGCCGAATTATTCAAGCGCGGCGTCGAAGAGCTGCTCGGCGTAATTACCATCTATTAAGCTCAGCTTGGTCTAAAAGAAATTCGAAAATATACTGTGCCCAAGTCAAAAGAAATAAGATCTTGCTAGGTGGCCAATCTACCGCGGGATGCACTATTCGCGAGTGGTGAGACGGGTACCAAGGAAGATGGAACTGAACTATATATTCAATATCTGCGGTCTGGGTATGTTGTACTCATATATGAAGTTGCTCCGGTGAAAAGATCTATAGACGACGAAAGCAGTCCGTTCACGAACACAATTCAAGGACGAGCTGCAAAATAATTTATCTCCAATTGGTTTGAATAGATGATGGAGCTTTGTAAAAAACATCCGGAAATTGTCCAGGCTATTTAGTTTCGTCATAAACCGACAAGAGCTTGTAGTGCCAAATAAAAAGGATAGAGGCTCGCTCTCCAGCTTGCTAGTTTTCATAACAGACCCGACTGTAGTTTGCATTCCTATAATTTATATTGGCAGTATGTTTAGCACCACTTACACAGCTTTTGTAGGCGTAGAGCGTAGCATTTTCTAGACCGATAAGTAATATCTTCATCAAGAAAATTTTGGTTTTGCAAAAACCGCGTGCGAGAACGTCTTTGTTTTCTTTTTTAATGCATTTGCATAAAACCAAAGCACTCACATGTACATATATATAGGTATGTAGTAGGTGTAAACAACTGACGCTTCTGAATTGGAAATATTTTTGTGAATTCTTCTTAGGTCCCTCAGGTTAAGGCAAAAAAATTTAAAATTTCTTTAAATTAATTAAATGATATGTAAGTCTATATAAGCATTAAGAAAAGTCATTCTGGCTTTATTCGTCTAAAAATTATATTTATTTAAATCCAATATAATCATATGTATGTATGTATTAGGAATGTTAATCCCGACCTTTTTTAGGTTCCGAAAATCCCGTGATTCTTGGCAAATAATCCCGGGATTTTCGGGATTTGTAATTTGCACTGATGGCAATAATAGAAATTCATTTTCTTGACCAGTATTGGCTATATTTATTTTTTGATTTAATAATTAATATTTTTTGTAAATGTCTAGCTCATTATACATATAATACCGTGCGATAGTAAATTTTACACACAAAAATCAATATATTCGCGAAACCATGGGCCAAATGATTTAAAAAATT
Organism: Rhagoletis zephyria; assembly: GCF_001687245.7. Classification (NCBI taxonomy): domain Eukaryota; kingdom Metazoa; phylum Arthropoda; class Insecta; order Diptera; family Tephritidae; genus Rhagoletis; species Rhagoletis zephyria. The sequence goes on along the minus strand of NW_016160715.1, from coordinate 58,952 downwards.
CAGTGAAATGTCCTTAGAGAAGAAGTATGGGTACCAAATTAAAAAGGAAATTCTGCAGAATTTAAGCAGATTAAATTTGTTGGTGCATAAGGACTGGTAATTATTGAAAAAGTCCTTATAAATTTTATCCTTGAAATTTCACAATATTTGTTTTTGAAAATATTATATGTTCAGGACCTATTTAAACTCGATAACATGCTCGAATTTTATCCTTATGACTTTATCAGCTTAAAAAATTACCTATTCGTCCTTGTAAATCCAAAAAATTATTATTTTTTTTTAATTTTAAAGAAGTTTCCTCTTTCATTTGGTACCCATATTTTTATTCTACATTGCATTGAATTTTTCTAATATTTTTTGGAGTAAATCATATGTTTGAAATTACAAAGTCCTTAAAAATAAATCCTGACGTTAGAGAGAAAAAAATAAAAACTCCTTTTTAAATAAAAAAGTAGGCTTCAAACCCATTTATTTATTTATTTTTTATTTTATGATGGGAGAGCTTCTCAAACATTATAGAATCAATTTTTTCGATTAAAGTTGGTGAAAAGTAATGTATATCTAAATCTCGGGACGAATCCCGGGATTATGATAACGACATCCCGAAATTCCCGGGATCGTAAAAAACGAAAAAATTAGCATCCCTAGTATGTATATACAAATATCATATCATTTCTCGCTCATGCTGATGCATATTATTCTTTGATTCTCTCCGCAAATAACTCCAAGCAGAACATTACATTTCAGAGCCCAATTCTACTCTCTAACATACGAAACACCCCCACATAACAGAGCAACAAGTTCTCTGCATAGATGACGTATGTTAATCAGCAACAGCGCACTGTTAACCTACAACCAACAGATAACCTTCACCTTAACCTCAGTGCGCTTAGTACCTATGTACATAAAACCTGCGCACAGGATTTCCCCTACACCAAATTCGTGCCAGTGCAGCAGCAGCAGCATCCTGGCTATGCCGAGCTACCTGACTTACAAAATTTATCTAGATTCTACTCCTACACAATGCATAGTATTTTTTTTTTCATTTCCTTGCGTACAATTTCTTGTATTTCTTAGATTCTTCAAAGATGCGTGTGTGCGTGTGTGCACTCCTACGTTTCATTTCTTTTCTTCTACACTATTGTGTTTCTTGCTTGTGACTTGTTGTTGTCGCAGGAAAACCTACACAACAGGCATTGTTTTTGCTATTAGGTTTTGTGTCCTTTTATTTCTGTTATATCCTTACAAAAAAATATTCCATATACTTTATTCTATTTGGGAGTAGAATTATTGTTGTTCCTCTGTGCTTACGCTTCCATCGTAGCTATACAATTTTCTCGCTTCACTGACACAAAGGATATCTGATCTTTGTACAAGAAATACACACACATACACATACGATTGCTAGGATATTTGCTATATGCCTGTCAGTTATACGTTTAGCTGCCTTTGGTGATGAAAATCTTTTTTCTTTTTCTTAAGGATTTTCTTTTCATTTCATGGAACACTTGCATGGGAGTTGCTCTGCCTTGTGTCGCAAAGAAATAAAAACTGAAAGTGTCTGTAGGCAACTGAATGGGGATGTATGTATGTGGTGTTATAGATGTATGTACATAGTTGCGGGGGTATGTGAGGTAAGGCATTCAATATTTTTCTTGTCTTTAGCTGATCGCGCAAGTGCTGCTCTTGCGAATGTTGGCAGTCGTTGAGATGCAGTTCATCGACGAAGTGGTCGCTGCGAGGATAAAGTTTGATACTCGCGTGCTGGGAAAAATGCACGAAAATCTACATCTATGAATTTTTTGGACCTGCTAGGTTTTTAATTAATATTTTTTCATCCCAAAATAAAATAAATTTAATAAAAATACTGTCGCTAAAGTTAACAAAGCGTCTGCTATATTAAAGTGATTGTTAAAAAAATTTAATTTACTTTTGAGCAGTCTAAGTCAATACAAGAAAGAGTGTTAGTGCTAAGAAAAAATTGTGTGATAGTAAATAGAAATAGGTCTTAACAAAATTGTTTGGTAAATTTTTGTAGATTTATAAGACTCTTTTACGTTCCCAACCAGTGACATAGGGAAGGGGAGGAGGGGATAATAAAAACTTCTAAGCGATAACTTACGACACACAATAGCTAGCATTCATTATCCTCCAGAGCCTTTATTTTTCAATCAATTGGATTTTATTGTTTAATGAAAGACCATACAATTTTCTAGACACCTGTTGAGCCGGATTTTTGCATTTTTATTTGTTTGAATTAAATTTTTTAATGCAAAGCGTAGAGAAAATAGCAGTTTTGAAGAAAATCGATTTCGCTGTTATAATAAACGTTAAATAATAAAAACTAGTTGAAAAAAATTGTGGGGTTCCGCCAAACCGACTAAAAATTTCACAAGAAAAATTTGAAATGGTATAAAAAAAATTTCACCTAAATAAATTGAAAATAAATAATAAATAATTCAAAAAGCACTTTATTTAAGCTTTTTCACAAAAGTTGCCAAACTAAATATTCTCGGTTAAACATACATACAGAGTCGGACAAATAAAAAGGGTCGCGGCATTTTAACAAGTTTAAGCTATTTGGACCAAGTTTCATCAAAAATTCAAACTTTTTAATCAGCTGATGGGGAAAAATGCGTAACACCATCAGCAAAAATTTTTTTAAAAATCAACTGCATTTTTTAGCAGCTTCTCACTTGCACATTATTGTACTAAAATTTAATAAGCTATAAAACTGGCGGAACTTATCATTGACAGTAAGTGTCTGGCAATATGGAATATCCATTTTTAATAATATTCGTAAAACATTTGTAGACAAAAATTTGAATTTTTAAAGAAACTTACCAATTTTCTACAAAGATTGAAATTTGGATTTATATGTTTTTTTTTGAGACAGAGCTGTATTTTTATAAAAAAAAAGTTTTTATAAAAAAATAAATAGTCAAAGCTTATCAGTATGAGGCTGACTTTATTTACTTGTCCATAACTGCACATGCTATTAATTAATAGATACATTACTAATATTTAAATCCCTAATATCTCAAAATTTCGAGCTCATTGAATAACACAGGCTTACAAAAAAAGTTTCTGCATATTGAACCAAACCCTTAGATCGCTATGTTATTCGACGCCCTGAATATGAATACGAGATCTGTTTGTCTCCATCACGACAGGTTCGAGATCATTTAAAGGACAAGTTGCGAAAAATTTAGTGAAAAAAACTGAAAATTGTATACAGTTCTTCTGAATTTGACCTTGTGCTGACCTTGGTATGAAGAATCAAGGGACACCATATTCGCATTCAGCGACAAAAAAAAACCCTATGTATATAAATTTTAATTTTTTTCCTATTTGACCCTCAAATGACCTCCAACCTGATAACCATTAACCTCCATGGTTAACGGACCGGGTTCAGCGAGTCAAAACGCCCCATATATATAAATTTTCAGGCGTATTCAATGCTTATTCCCTGCTAGACCTTCCAATGACTTCGAACCTGACGTGATGGAGGCTAACTGACCTCGGATTCGCATTCAGCGCATTCTCCACACCGTTGATAGGTATTAAATTTAAAACAAGCCCTGAAAATTATCGAGAAGCAATCTACAGAAATTGCTTAACATTCCGTTATTTTTTCCTCGTGTTGACAAACTTTCTCTCAGTGTATATCGTTTATGTATATATATCTTCCATATTCGGCTGCATTCGTTCTTCCAATTAATTCATTAAGTCAGACGCACGTCAGCCATACAAAGTTGCTCTCCCAACCTTGGCCTTGACTGGCGATTTCGCCGACACAGTCCAAGCCACCCGCACAAAAAAACAACAACAACAAAAATACCAAAGTTAATATGTTTATTTAGCAAGCGAAAAACAAAAATAAACAGCAACAAGCGGCATTAAACGCGTAATTGTTGCATGAAGTGTGCGCATTTGACACGTGCTTCCGATAAAAAACAACGGATTCAACAAACATATCTACACACATACATACATGCACTAATTTGCATATTTGCTTAGTCAACACTTTGTGGCAACAGACCACCACTCTGCCACCAGCACTTCGCTCGCAGCCCCCACGCTAACCCCCCAACATGTCTGCTTTGTGAATATGAATAAGCGCGCCCAGCTTGGCGAGGGACAGATGTGCACGCGTCGCCGCTCAATCAGCAACGCTGTGCCAGTGGCAACTAGGTGGAACGTGCGACTATAGCGCAGCCGCACAACGATGACAAGTGGCGCGTACCAATGTGGCGCGCACCTCTTTCGCTCTAAGCAAATAAATATGTAAGTGTCCGTATGGGTTTTTGCAGTGGATGGTTGGTAGTAGTGAGTCAGTCAGTTAGTTGGTTAAGCAACAGCTGCTCCTANAGCCGCACAACGATGATTGACTTTTTGCCGACAATTGCAATAAATGTTGGTAATATTATAGGCTGGCTCGCTGGCTCGCTGGCCGGCTGGCTGGCAGGAAGGAAGGAAAAAAAATAAATGCGGAATTGAAGGAAGCGCCATGGTGGCCACACAAATGAAGACTACAGCGCCGCTAATGGCAATAATGATCACAATGATTTTAGAATATGTTAATGAACTTGGCGATAAGACATGGCGCATGGAAAAGTTAAGATGATATTTATGATTTCGTTTAAGTCGAGAATTGTCACAAGACTTTGCTCGTTTGATTCATAAATGTGTAAGTTTGTACAGAACGTATGTATGTATGTATATATGTATGTATAAATGAGCCTAAGTGGTAAAAATGCAGCAGTATGTAGTAATAACAATTTTACTGAAGTATCGATCAAACAGTCACACATACATACTTACATACATATGTAAATAACACCTCAGGGACAGCTGCAATCATCGTGTCGTGTAGCCCATGCAACTAATAAAATTTGCTTATGAAGTAGCTCTTTCCTCCTGGCTCTGGTGCAAACTTGCGGTCAGCTTTTAGTGCCGCATTTATTTTTAACATCTTGGTTACAGAGTTTTAGATTTTCATTTGCCAGTTATGTTGGTAATATTTTACCAGAATTGGCAATTTCTTTCCCTTATTTTTATTAACAAATTTGGTAACTTATTTTTCAGTTAGGCTATTTTTTCGATTGGGTTTAACACATACATATATTTTTTTAGAAAAAAAAGTTAGTGCGCCTGGGCCACACTGGAGAAGTGAAAGTTACGTTATATATCTATTTTGTCTCATAACCAATATACATACATACACATGTATGTACGAACATATATATATAAATCTGCTTTTGCTTGGCCTAAACTAGCCAAATTAGGATTTTCAAGTGCCGGATAATCTCGGAGGCCTTATGACATCGGCTCTACAGTAAATTATGGGTCTGATAATCTTCTGTTGCAATAAAGCATATCCGTGACATTGTGAATGATCATGTGCCATCAGTTGGTTTTTGGTCTCCGCCTTATATGGATGGAGATTTACATAAAATATATTACTAGTGTTCGCCCAGCGGTTGAAATTCAACCACTAAAATTAAAGGAGTTGATGTGAGTTAAGGTAAGTTGAGCTGAGATGAGATGAGTCGATGTGAGATAAGGTGAGTTGAAGAGAAATAACATTAGTTGGGTTGAGTTGAGTTGAAGTCACGTCAATTGAGTTGAGGTGAGATGAGGTGATTTGAAGTGAGCTGTGGTAAGTTGAGGTGGAAAAATAACATAAAATAGCATACCATAAAATAACATGAATATACATTACATAACAAAACCTAGGTTATGGTCTGATTATGGCAGCTTAACGTAACTTACGGCTCTCTCTTAAAAATTCTGTTAAATGGGTGTTGCTTATAATTGAACAGCCGAATCTTAATGTAACTTAATGTCACGTCGAAATCTGTTTCATTTTGATTCTCTAAGTTCTACGTTCCGTTAAGTTAAGTTAAGTTGCCATAATCAGGCTTTTAGATTAGGTTATTCTGGCTGGCTGAACGCCCCGCATAAACCAATAGCTACCTAGTGATGCCAGAGGGAGATAGAGGTTTAGCTAAGTCTATTCGAAGTATACATCATTTAGTATAGAAGTTGGAGAATTTCAGTAGTGCTTGAAGCCCAATTGTTGTCACGTCTTCAAGATTATTAAACTCAGGAGCTCCAATATATTGCAATCGTGTTTTTTATACAGCAGCACAAAGGCATAGGATGCATTCTAGGGTCTCCCTTGTTCCCGTCCCCATGCATTTGCTGCAAACTTCACTGACAGCGATCCCCAGTTTGCTTGCATACGCTGCCAACATGTTATGTCCTGTTAGGATACCTATCAGTCTCTTCGTGCCAGCGATAGTATAAACCGAGTTTGTGTCCCGTTTTCTAGTATGCACATGACTTTAGAGATTTTACAGCTTGATGGGCTAACGAAAATTTGCATTCTGAGCAGTACACTACCGCCCTACTCCTTCATTAATTTTGGAGCCGCCTGTGAATAAGTTAAATGTCTTCCGGCTAGGCTTTCATGCTTCTACTCCATCCGCTGTCTTCAATAATAACCCGAAACCCCCCATCCCAGTTATGGTAAGGTACCATGTAGTCTGTTGTGACTACATGCCCTTTGGCTATTGAGCTGTAGCTAGTGTTTCTTTGCTTGTACTCACCTGTCACAATCAGTCACACCGCGGACTTAGCCACCAGGCTCCTTGCCGCAAGGTCGATAGGTGATACATTGAGAATTGTTCCATTGCAGACGTTGGAGTTGTTTTCACTGCTCCTGTTGTACACAATAGAGAGAGACGTTGAACACCCTTCATTGGATTGAGATAAGTACTCCCTTCTGTTGCGGTCCACCATACCAGAGCTCCATAGAGTAATATGGGGCTTAATATTGCTGTGTATCACCAATGCATTAGGGCAGGGGATAGACCCTCGAGTAATACCTAGCATACTGCGGGTTACATGAGAACTAAATATTTTATATGTAACAAAAAATATATAAAGATAACCATTTTAGTTTTTATGGGGAAAAATGGATTCAAATTTTTAAAAGCAATTCGAATTTCCTGGACAAAGTCGGAGTATCCCACATAATCGAAATAATAGATTAATGTAGTGAGGAGGAACCGAAATATTCATATGAATTTGTAGTTATTCTTGACTCTGCGGGGTAGATAAAATTATTCACATTTTCGTTGTTGGTATTTCCGACAGGGTAGGAGTATGATGTATGATGATGATTTTCAACACAATATTTGTATTGACAAAAATTACCTTTCCGGGGCAGCAAAGCAAGCCCCGTATTGTTATACAGGCCTGTTTTAATGTGTATGACCTATATCAGCTTTAAAACGACATGGACATAGTAGTGTGAATTAAAATTCATGTCGTTCGAATGGACACCGATGCTCCAGCTCTGAAAGTATTCAACTCGGAACCCGCTGATGTTAGCAGAGGAAGAGGGAGGACCGTACAGCGATGGAAATACAAAGTGGAGAAGGACTTGGCTTCACTAGGCATTTCTAATTTTCGTCAGTTGGCACAGAAGAGAAATGACTGGCGACTAGCTTTGTTGTACTCCGCCCAAATCGCTTAGACGGTTACATGGCCAATCCATGAAGCATTTAAGCCTTTCACCTGCCGCTTAAAATTGCTATTAAATCTCGTAAAACCGATCAAAATTTGAACACTTACCACTACTACTGCTTTAAACTTATTTCAATCAAATTGAATTTTAATGCATTTTTGATAGATTTTCAACAGTATGCATTCGAATACAAAAAAAAAAACGCGCTGCCATTTATAAAAATTTTGTATCGTATTTGGTTGCGTCATCACTGCTACGCCTACCTTTAAAACAATCCTTCATCAAAGTCATTCTCTGCTACCGTTGAATGGTGCCGACTACTGTTTTCTCGCTTTTTCTGTCGCATCATTTTTCATTGATTTTTATTTTCATTCATCGTTTCAAATCCTTTTTCTACTTGCCCCTACAATCAACCCTTGCGCGCATCTTGCATTATCCTTTGAAATGCGTAATTTGCCTCTCTTTATATTTTTCTTTACTCGTAAATATGTATTTAGTGGGAGTTGTCCACAGCAAATTGATTCTTAAATTGCAGCAAAAAAACGAGTTTCAAGCGTTTGCTTGTGCCTCAAAGTCTGTGTGTTTCAGCCTCTTTTATTGACCGGCGTAGTTAATTGAATTTTGAATATCAAAGAAAAAAATGTATTTTAGTTAAACTTTTTTTTTTAAATTTTGTCAGGCTTATCCTAGGTTTCGCACGAAAACAAACTCGCCCGTTTTTTTTGTTTCATCCGCCCGTGTGGAAGACACATAAGCGAAAAGTGAAAAGTAAACGATTTCGGGCGACAATTAAACTAAACAAACTATTTGATTCATTATAAGGGTTCAAGAAGCTTCCATTGGTATTTTGAGAAAGATACATAGCGTCTGCTTTTTGTTCTTATATAGGTATGAGACACAGAGTGTTCGCTTCAAACAGTACTAATAGAAGTCTCCTGAAATACAGCCTACAGAATGCTACAGTTCTGTTGCTTTCACTTACAAACGAGTATTTCCAAAATAGCATCACCAATCGGCCTCTTAGCGACATCTACCGCAGTTTGCGCAGGTCATTTCCTTTTCTAATTTGAAAACTACCCGTTGGAAGAAACTAAAGCGAAATCATTTCCAATGCCAATTGGTGATGTATAGTTATTTTTCCGCTCCAAATCGAAGAGGGTAAGTTTGTGGAACGTAAATGGGAAATCGAATAAGCGGCTATTTTCCTTAAATGAATGCTGTCAGAGCACGAAAATTCAAGGGATGCTGCATGCTATAGCAGAGGGTGCCACTTGTATACAGGAATTTCGTAGAACATTTCGATGGAATAAAATTATGGTTCGTGAAAACGATATTTTTAAGGGTAGTTTATCTAGTGAAGTAATATTTTTGTTCCTTTATTTTGAAATACTGGTTTGAGATGACAATGTGCATATTCATACTCGCATTGCTATGTTCTGGAAATGAAGCCACTAGACAAATAAAATATCACCGAAGAGAAGAAACATATGACACTGATGCTGTTGATATTGCTTTGAAGTAAAATCGATAGATAGGTATGAAGAGGAGGCTGAATTGTTCAGAATATAGGACAAGAAATTCAGTTCATCATATAACATTCACACGATAAAATTCGATAAGCGGAGATAAGTCGATAAACTTATATAACCTTGAAATTTCGATAGCTTGATATATTTAGCTATTTTTGAAAACTTCGGCAAAAATCGGAAAATTTCAGTAAATCAATAAATATCAATAATTCGATAAGTTCCAAGAACTCGATGCTATATAATTATCGACTAATGGAAAAAATATCGATAACTTGATAAATTTCAGCAACTTTCAAAATTTCGGTAACCCCATAAATTTGTTTAGTCAATTTCCACAACAAATTTAGTGTGTCTATAAATTTTGACAAATACATTGATAAGTTTGAATAAACCTACATGTTGCCATAACTCAATAAACATGGATAACTCGATAACTTTCGATAACTATAAACTTCGAAGATTCGATAAATTTCGGTAACTTGATAACTTTCGATTACTAAATTTTTTATAACAGAATTTATTTAAATTCCCAAAGAAAAAATTCAATAAATTTTCTTACCCTTTTCGTTACCCCAATTCTTATGTGTATCTCATTTTTTTTTAATTTTCGTCTTTTTCTTCAATTTTTCCTTCAATTTTTTGTCTTAATCGTTATCATTTACTTCTTCATCATCACATTTATCTTTAGTAAAATTTTTAATTTCAAATACGAAGTAAAGCGTAATGCGAAAACAAATCAAATTGAGAAGGCGGCAACAACAACAATACACAAATACAGAAATTTTTAGACGACGATTTTGGCGATAGTTTTCAACCAATTGTGAAACCATAAAAATTCTCTTCATCTACATAAAAATGTCTTTCCAATAGTTTTCTTGGTTTTGAAATCGGTTCGGTACAATCGCCAAATGAAGGCAGCCAAAATGTATGTTAACGTGTTAATATATACTTAGATTCTCCGAAAGCCAAGCTTGTCCGATTATTGGTTGAATACACTGTGTGTATACATTTACTATAGGTATGTAAGTCGTCGGCGATATGCGAAATGCGAAAAGTCAAAATCAAATACTAAGACGGGGAATTTCTTTGGGATTTTACATACAAATGCCGATAAGTAAGCATTTATGGTGTCTTGGTTCTACACTGGGAAAGAAACAAACCATATTGTAGTTGTTTCAAAAAAGCCAAACTGTAATATGTCGCTGATTGGTATTTGGTTTACTTTAAACCTATATTTGTGTTCTATAGAAATACAATAATTAGTATTTTTGAAATAATACATACATATCGCTACCTAAAGGTGAAAAGGTGCTAAGTCCACTTTTTTCCAAAATTTAGTTTTTGATGCAGAATGACAGATAATGCGAAAGTATATTGATTTTTCGTTCTCCTAAAAAATAGAAAAAAATGGACTTGGCACCTTTTCACGTTTAGGTAACGATATGTAAGTACATATACCAGCCGAGCAGGGTGGTGACTCAGTTACTGAAACTTTCGATTATCCTACGAAATTAAAATAAGTTCTCAACGATTTTTGTATTTCTCTCAAAGTTCTGATTTGAAATTGCTGATCGGCACAACAACCCTACTTTGAGAACAGTTGCTATGTAGTGCTTATCATAACTATAATACACCCAAATTTCATTAGTTTTTTATTATTTAATTTTAATTATTATTTAATATTTCATCATTCAACTTTGCACAAAGATTAAAAAAAGTTAACAAAGTTGCATGCAAATTTTAAACTTTTTATTCAGAATTTTCAGAAAAATGTTGGGTATGCAGTTTTAAAGTCCATTAAATTAGACTATAATAAACTTCAATTTCAAAAAATTTCGAGTAAAAACCCTATAATTTTTTTTAAATATTTTTTTGAAATTGGTGTATTGTTTTTGTGGTAAAATGTTGTAATAAGAATGAAAATGAAAGCAATAGTCAAATCTTGTCAATTTGTGGGTGTCATATAGTTATGATAAGCACTATATATATATATATTTTTAATACATTCTTATTATACGCTTATCAGTCAAAAAGAGGAAAGCTATGTACAATGTACATATGTATATATGTATATAAATTATAAAACCATATGCATGCATGGTTGTGTAGTTAGCGTACTTACTCTAAGCAATATATAAATAAACAAACCATCGCGAATCTCATCTCAGTTTTCATTAATCACCCACTGATCACTGGCCGCAACCTGCTTTATTTGCCAATCAAGCGAAAGTAAAAAATAAATCAATAAACAACGAGACAATGGAAATTACTCAATTTGTTGTACTTTTATGTTTTACAAGCGTGTTTGCTGATTCATTAATCGCATCGAATGATGGTGTGTGACCTAACAATACAAAGCTATTGAATTTTTTTTTGAAATATATATTTGTTATTGTAAAATTTGCAGAATGCAATAGCGATAATTATCCCTTTACTAAAATTGGCAACAAGTATTACTTAGTAAATACAGGCATGAAGGTACATAAAAACATTTGCTGATACCTAACTAAAAAATTATTTACACTTGAGGGATTCACAACGGTGTCGTAAGTGTCATATTGTTTTATGTCGTAAACTTTAAAAGCTTAAATAAATGTTTAGAGAACTTGAATGGACAACCAGCTATTTTTTAACATTGCAAAATCTCATAATATGTCTTTGATGGTACTTTTCGAACCCTCTTAATGCATTTTTTAGGCGTTTAAAGTTTACGACATACAACAATACGACACTTACGACACCGTTGTGAATATCCCAACTGTTCAAAAATGTGTACAAATAATATTTTCAGATGAATTGGTTTGAAGCGGCACATGTTTGTCGCACGTATGACAGTGATTTGGCTACAATAGAATCCGAGGCGGAAATGAATGCCTTAGCATTCCATTTGACTACAAATGGTCAGTTGGGCAAGTATTTCTGGACAAGCGGCAGCGATTTGGCACTGGAGGGTAAATTTATGTCGCTCAGCAATGGACGCCCCATGACCTACACGAAATGGTCGGGTGGACAACCGGATAATGCGGGCAATAATGAGCATTGCGTACATCTCTGGAATGTTAACAATTTACTCCATATGAACGATTATCCGTGCACTGGACAGGGTTATCCTATTTGTGAGCGGCGAAAACCGTCAAAGTGTTGTGATGTTGAGAATTGTATTAATATTATGCCAAAATGTGCATTGAGTAAACTTCTACAAACCTATTTGCAAACTGCCAGCATATTTAACTGTGTGGGGTAGATTAAATATTTGTAAAGAATTTATTACTTAGTGCTTGTAATTTGTTTACACTTTTGAACAGCATACATACCGTCGACCATTATAAATTACATTCGGCGACTTTTGGGAAATCGTGTTGAAGTTTTTAATTAAATTTCTCAAAAACGCGATTATAGATTTTCCTCCAAAGTCTCACAAAATGTTACTATTTAGTTAACGATTTTTTTTTTAACTATTTTGTCCCTATTGTTTACTATTAATTACTTTTGAGTTTATTAATAGGCCTTTCGCACGAGGCGATTTTTCAGGCAACAAAAGTTGAATGCGGAGTTGAATGAGAAGTTGAAAGTGAAAAAGTTGCCATCCCTATTCAGACGAGGCGATTTTCGCTTCAACTCGAATTGTTGTTTACATTATTTAAAATGAGTTTAAATCGCCAAATTTTATCAATTGGCGTAAATTTGGTAAGCCAAGCGTTGGTATAAGTGCTTTTAGCGAAGCTGAAAGATAAAATAAGAGTAAAAAAGTAAAAAAGAAAAAAAATATGTATACACAACAGTGTTGGCATTTTTTGGTACAATTGTACTTGTTTGATACAATTTCATTTACAATATACTTTCCTACTACGCAGTACTTTTTAATACAATTTTGTAATGAATACTAAAAATATATAGCTCTGAAAATTCACAGCAAGAAATTTTTTGTATTCTCTTTTGTTCGCCAGTTCGTATTTACCTTTGTAAGTTTTGAAAAATGGCTTGAACGAACCAGTATAATACAGCCTAGGCAAATTTTTAAAGAAACTTTTCGATACTAAGTTTTATTAAAACAAAATGTCGAAGTCAACTTCATATAGAAAGAAAGTCTTCGTTAGTTATAAGAAGAGATTTTCTTAAATATAATACCTTTACGGCACTCACATATTGACAAGATTTACTATTTATTTTATTATTCTTTAATTTTAACTATCTGTTTATAAAATATAATGTATTCTTTAAGAAAAACTGTATAAACCCAAGATTAAATCTATGCGAAACATCCAAAAACCAACATACTTTCGTAAAAATTTCAAGCTTTATCAATATTCTTTAGTTTTTAGCCCATTCAATTTTAGTATAACAAAGTGCAAGTTTAAAGTAGCTGTGACTTACCGTTGAACTTGGCATTTTTTTTTGTCGACGATGTCAGTCATTTTCTTCCATACGAAGTGTGTTCGACGATTTTTTTATATGGAGAAAATTAGCAACACCTTCATCAAAGAAATCTTAAAAAACTTACTTATATTAAAATTTAATTGCTAAAAAACCGCACACTCAAAATAAATCTAGGAAATCGAATTAAAAAGCTCAAAATTTTTACGAAAGTGTGTTGGTTTTTTTTTAATGTTGCACAAAGTTTGAACCTTGGATTTGTACGGCTTTTCTTAAAATATAAACCGTATTTTTACAAAAAATAATTAAAATTTAATAATATTAAGATAAATGGTCAAATCTTGTCGTAAAGTTTTGATAAGCACTTGAAATGCTATAAAAATGTCAAATTTTAGTACTGAATCCAAAGAAAATGTCTCTTTTATCCATTAATATCAACTTAAATATGCTTTTTGTTAAGATGTATACCTGAAAATGTGTGCATACATATTTGCGTTAAATGCAGTACATGTGCACGTGGAATCAATTTGTAAAAGTGTAAAATACGTAAACGTATGTACATAAACAATAAAACTTTCTCATGAATACCATAAAATCATTGGTCTTGAAGGGAATGTACTAAGAAAATATATGAGCGAATTAAAAAGTGTGTACAATTTATAGC